>NC_042494.1:64281950-64288794 GCF_005508785.2 Acyrthosiphon pisum
GAGCAAGAAGAAGACGAACTTCACTACGGAAACTAAAATAATGACAATAATATTCGTATTTTGCGCTTGTTCTTTTTCCCTCCGCCGAGCACACGTGTTTGGTATAATATCATATTACTATAATATATTATGTTATGCAATATCAACATATTATTATAATATTATCAAATAAAACATAAAAATAGTTTTCTAACGATGACCCGACGATGCTTTAATAGTTTAACTGCAGCGGACATATTGTGAGAACCTACACGCCCTGGAGGACGACGTATAATATATGAATAGACCTCTACAACTCTAGAACTTAACATTAACACCGGATTATACTTTTTTACATCTATTTGGTTTTGTATATTATTATCATCATTAAATATTGTACATTTGTACCCGATATCCGATTTTATAAAAAGACAATAATCGAACGCAATTCAAACGTGCGTTTCACACAGCATTTGGAAAATGATAATATTTTGTGAATATTTTGGAGTGCTTGAATAATGAATATCTGACTAATAATATTTTATTCTCATAAAACAATAAAATATTGCACAAAAATGTTGACGTAATATTTTTATAATGTTACCATGAAAATGTTTTAAAAAAAAATATGAATAAAATGTTATGTCAATGTTTTTTACAAAATATTTTTCAAAAGTGAACTTGGCCAAAAAATATAAATAAAATATTTCCTTATTACTTACGCAACTTTTTCAAATATTTTGACAACTATATTGTTTTCCTGAAAATATTTATACCATGGTTGGGAAATATTAAAATGCAATGTATGGGATTACATGCGCAGCAACTTGGACAAACTGGTTTTTGAAGCGGAATGTATACGATCGGTGGTTTCCTATCTTGTTTGCTGCATGATGCACTAATGCACTATTATGATGCAAGTATGCATCCGTACGTTTACAATGGTCACCTGGCACGGATTATTATATAATAATATAATTTTACCTATAATAATATTGTTTCCGATGATTGGTATTATAATTATTGGGACGAGATACTTTTCACCTATCATTGGCTGTATGTAAATTGTAGTACGGCTGCTGCAGAATATACTGTTATAATGTGATCAGTTTACAACGACACACATAGATAATAAACAGCGTAATAATATTATAATTATTGTTTACATCAATAAAATTATGATATTATTTATGGTGTAGTCGAAACCCAATGAAAATGGTTTCGAGTAAATCATGCACACACCATATTATAGTATCATATTATACCATATTTACGGTCGTGTTGTAAATTGTAATAATGTTTTTGGTCGGTTTTAAGTATATACCCCCGACGCGCTGGTTGTTGCCGAACCGATGAAAATAAATTCCATCGTCTTTATCGCGTGATGAATCTGCTATTTTTAAGACTTATAAACATATTCACGGTCCATAAATTTCTAGAAAAGCATTTTGTTATTTATACGACGTTTCCCCCTGCTCGTGCTTCAGTCGGTTGAATAATACAAGTATTAAAAGTGAAAGTTAGTCGGAGAAAAAGAATATGACTAAAAAAATATATTATCGTCCACGACTTTTATATCAATGTCGATTAGGTTCAAATATTGTTGATACCGCGCGCTTGTATACATTCGGACTATGGTACACGGCCGCATAGTACTTGTTAGTAATGACTATAACGACTACAACAACAGTCGAACCGAACTCGTAAAATCGTAATAATAATAATATGATAAACTGTTTTATAATAGTAGTCATTAACAGCAGTACATCATAAACGGTAATAATTGATGAATGCTATCTATTTAATGAATACTATTTAACAACTTTGAAGATTCTACCAATTCCGGATGGAGGAAGAATCAACGATGCAAGTACAATCATTACAGATTTAAAACTGCAAGAAGCTTTAATATTTGTCACCTAAATAGTTTTACTATTATTGAAAATATATTATTTAGCAATTATTTTTCATCGCCGTTTTTATTCGAACGCACTATATAATAATTGTCGTCTTCTGCAGTCTGTAGACTGGCTGTTTTACAAAAATCTGATACTTTGGTCACGTTTAAACACCAGACGAATGCTCAGAAATCGATTTTAATAAATATACTTTGCTCCGTTTGGATCGCTATAGTTGGTACGGGGCGTTTTATATAATATAATATATAGTTGTAGAACGGCTTTTCGCGTTTCGCACACACTCGTATTGTTAGTTATTAATTAATATAATAATATTGTACGTCGGATTTAAAACGATGATTGTATTCATTAGTTATAACTTACTATTACACCACCTATTATAAGTATAGGTATATAGAAATACGTTTCTAACCCACGATATAATATTGTTGTTGTTCGGTCATTTACAATAATACAGGTAGTAATATTCGCAGTGTAATAGTACAATAACGATATAATAATATTATCGTTTACCGAAAGCTCTGTCGGACGATTTATTCGCAGGGTGCTGGGTGATGATGTATTTCGGCGGCGGCGTCACTCGACGAAATTTATAGCACTCGGAAACGATGGTATATATGGTATGATTTTGAGAGCGGGTTTTCGTGGGGACAATGAAAAACGGCGGCGTTCGGACCTTTATGTGTCCCCACCTCGCCTCAGCCGCCCACGCCGATCGCCGATTCCGGAGGCCATAAAATCAGGATTTCGTTTTGTGTGTCGTCGAGTGTAAACCGGGCGGCGGCGGCGGCACGTATAATATATAATAATACCTATTACTCGTTGTAAAATACACGTGTGTTATTATTATTATTATTAATATATATATGGCACGCAGCCCCGGACACGTGTCGCCGTACGACGCATATAGGTATCCCACATATAAGTGATAACTCTTCTCATAACGTTCGTATAGTTGTCGCGAGTGTCGTTTCGAAAAAATGCATACTTATATGTAATCCGTCGTCCTTGTCGTTGCCTAATGTCGGGTCGGCTAATTGCACGCATGTGTGCGTGTGGAAGATAATATAATGACCAAACGAGCAAAATTACGAAAACGACAATACTATATTGCCGTCTGTCGCAATAAAACGTGAAAACAAAATATTTTATAGTATGCCATACCCATACGTAAACATTAAAACGGATGGCGAGTCAAACAGGGTTTCCACCATTCATCGTGTATAGTCATATTCCATATATTTACTATTTAGTATGTATAGGTAATAAAATGTCGGTAACACGTTACCTAAAAGTTGAATATAGTATAATAATATTCGACTCTATATGGCACGGTGAAGTGGAAACCCAACTTTATAATCGTCTCTGTAACAACTTACTATTAACTACGTATCTGGTTGTGGTATATTAGTGTCTTACTGACGAGGTGAGGTATACCACACGGAACAGACGTCGCGGGATAAATATTAATTAAATACTGCAGTTATATCCGGTTTTTTTTCACATCATGACGTATCCGACCAACTCCATCAACCGGCTCCAAATCTACAGATTTCGACATATTCCATCTCCTTTCGATATCTTATAATAAGAATAATAACGTTCCCGCTGCGCAGTCAAAATATAAACATGGTGCAAGTCACGATTTATGATATACAGGCCACTCAACATATATAACAAAAGTGGTGCCGCGAACATTCTGGTTTCAAATATAGAAGTCTGAACGATAGGAGAAAAGCTACTAACGCTCCAAGCGTGGTTAACATAAATCAACAACCTAATATTGTGCATAATATATATTGATATATTTATTATTTTGTAGTATCAAGACATTTCGTGCACCAAAAAATAAGTTTCGTCGAGTAACCTTTAATCGTGGTACAAGCGTATGCTTTTTCCCGCTGATTGTTGTACGCATGCGTCGATAAAGGCACGTATCTGCGGTCGCTATTTGTCTAACATCCTAGCTACATGGGGGCCCATTCATGTATTTACTATAATTTAACACCACTACCTCACTGCATTGCTGTCCGTCGGCCAAAATAAACAATTTTTACTTAGTGTAGTTGTATAGGTACATATTTTTTAAATAACCGAATCGAGTTAATTTATAAATTAACATTTCATTAGTCATTACAAATAAACGCTCGACGTTTATGAAGTTAATTCGTATACTATTAAGTTAGTTTAGTATGTAAATATGTAATAAGTTATTACTAACTTATAAATTCGACGGTTGAGGAAGAGTTAATATTATTATTATTGTTTTGTAACAAATTTAAAAAATATCTAATATTTTTAAAATTTTAAATTGCTGGTTACTATGGAATGCGAAAAATATTTGAGTCGTTGTTTCTGTATATTATACTCTTAAAAAAACAAGAAACAACATCGTTTTACGCGTATAGTTATAATATCTGTTGGTTTAATATTATACTACTAAGCCTTTTTAATATCGCCGCCGCCGACCGTCGGGTATTTTAGCAAGTTGAAAAGAACGCGTTTACGTACTTCAAACATTTGCATAAAATAATGTTTTCGTGTAAAGTGTGCTTTGCTGTACATTAAGGGTCACCGTTTTCCGGGACGTAATCACAATAACAATAATAATAATAACAATCGTTTCAGACTGCACCAGTGCAGTATAAAATGTATATGAATGTAGTAATAATGGTTACTTCTAACAGTAGAAAATACACGTCTCATACCGGTCCTGCAAAATATATTTTCTCACAATAACTGGCCGACTATGCACATGTATTATACATTTTAATATACGACACATACATACCTACCCAAAGTAAAATAATTTGTATTATTATATAATGCGCAAGATCGTATAACGGTGTAATAATATTAAAAAACCGGTGCGTTGGTAAAAAAAAAAACTGCTCGTGTGTCTCGTCGCATTTTGCCGTCGTCTTCGTGGGCAGCGGTTGTTTTTTTCAGACAGTAATAAGTACATAATAACTAATAATATTATATTTTATTCATATTCACAAAATACACTATGTTAATAATACCATATTATGCGTCGCGCGATTCGCTTTCGGATATCCTGCTGAGCGTGGTTGTGTATTATTACTGGTGCAGCGTGATGTCCGTCCTCCACGACAGTGCGCGTGCAATTTTTTGTTGCGATTTTTTTTCTACGCTTTTTAGAAATCAAACACACACCCACATCGCCCGCGTGTTTATATATAAACCAAGTTTGGTGTTTTTTCAAAATTCCAATCGCCGCCGCCGCGTAGTAAAAATAATAATAATTATTATTGTGCGATCATCATAATAATATTATGATATATTACACGGCGCGGCGTACTATAATATTATCTGCTGCAGCAACCGACGCCGCCGCCGCATTGACATTGAAACCTTACTGCGGGCTTAATTGAGGCAGAGTCTCGAGTATTATGCGTCATTCTTTCGAGTAATCATCGAGCGTAAAAAAATCCAGATCGAGTGGTTTTTTTTTCTTTAGGACAAAAGAAACGTGACGTTTTCAAAATCCGGTCGTGTGTTCAACTTTTGCCACTCTATCAAGTACATTAATTATAATGTATATATAATATTCGTTTGGTTTCCGCAGTGTTCTGCTTCTGCAGTTGGTTTTCATTTTATATCACGTTTTATTATTTGACATCATCCGCTAAAGGGCGCCGGAAACACGTGTGATATATACTATTTCGTACATAGGAGGTACCTACCACCGCATAACCTACCACGTAAATTACCCGCAATAGGTAGGTTTTAATATTTATAAGAAATTGCGTCTGGATTCTTACGGAATATTGAAAAGTCAGTGATTTGTGATTTTTTTTCCTAACTATTTGTATCTACCTAAATATGTTAAGTAGGTAGGTACTTAATATCAAAACCTATATTATGTATTATTTCAAAGATTTGAAACAATTGCGTAGAATATGTAAATCGTATTACATTATATTATTTAGAAACAAGCAAGGATAAATTACGAATATGATGTCGACTTTCTGGTTTATATACAACATACGTAATAATGACGTTTGTCTAAATATTAAATTTAATTATGCTGTTGAAAGAGATATTATGTTGAATAATAATAGAATAATAATAAAAATAAATAAATAAATAAAAATATATTGTAACGAATATACTGTTTTTTAATATTATAGATGGTTTAATTAATATAGTTTCAATAAAATAATTAGCCGATGCACAGAAAACGGTGAAACGCGTTTTGGTACTCGTCAGCTCGCTTAGTCGCTTCGTTTATTCTTGCAAAGTATAGTATTTGGTGTTGCGATGTTAAAATTATTTCTCCGTAGACCATAGTAGGTACTTATGGTACTGATAGTGCTTTTTGCGTATTCTCAGTTCTTACCATAAAGTATTTTTCCAAAAAAAAAAAGGATAATAATAAAAAAAATACATCACTATAGTGACATGTATGATATGGAAATATGAAGTTTTGAGTGTATATTAATTTACGTATTACGACGGCGTTATTATTGATGTAATATTTTATACTTAGGACTTAGGTATTAGGTTACTTTTATAAAATATGTAATTTATGGTTCTCCATTGACTCGACATTTTATGACCTTCAATATTTGAGAAAACTTCCTATTAAAATTAGAAAAACCTAGGGTAATTTCTTGATAACTGTTGGCTTTTAATACAATCCTTTCAAACGCATAATAATTTTACAATACTGGTTTGTGCTAAGGTGAGCGGTGAAGCGAAACTCACGTGGTCGTATACCCTATATATCTGTAATTTTTATTTCCGTCTGTGTACTTTTTTTAGGCTTATGTCATGATTATTTTTCCAGTCTAGATTCGTGACCAGTCTTTATTTTATATTACCATAATACTTCGTCTCAAGGCTGTATGACTTGTTAATAACAATAATTTTAAATCATACGCTCGGTCTTTCTTTATGTCTAACCCGACACATCACATACG
>NC_042494.1:64290256-64291920 GCF_005508785.2 Acyrthosiphon pisum
CCTTATTGTATGAATAATATGACAAGTTGTGTTTCGAAATTAATTCTTGCAATAACAATCGAAACTTTTGGTGGAGTTTGCTTTCGTGATTTGTGCACCATTATTATTATTATTATTATTATTATTAATTATTTGAATGAGATCGTGAAATGAATAAAACAGTATTCCCCATACTATATGTATTATCTATAGTAAAATCATTAGACTAAAGTATTAGATGAAAAATAATGTAAGTAATCTATGTGTAATTCATTTCATTTTAACTTATACTCAAAAACTATGCATGTTATAATATTATAGTTCATATCATATTGTATTGTTTGGTTTACGAAGATTGATTATAATCAACAATTTGTAATAGATATTTTAATTGTTATATGAATAAAGACTGATATAAAATATATTGTAATATTTATGATAAAATCAAATATATTATTTTGTAGATATCCCCATTCCCCATGCATATGGTTTCTATTGCTATATTTATTTCTATATTTTCCATCAAAATATTGTTGTGAAACTTTTTATATTATCTAGTTAATATACTATTTGAGACAGTATTTTACCCGTGATATAATATAGGTATAAAACATTTTTTATGTTTAATTTTTTTGGCACTGCAGGACCTTTTCATTTTGTATAAAATATTCAATTTCATGCGGTTATTGTTTCGTTAAAATTGGTTATTAAACTTTCAAGGAAAAAAGTTTTCTTTTTATTATGTTTGCGTTCATTGTTGGCCTTTAGTAGGTCTGTTAGTTTTCTGAGTAAAAGAATTATTTATGTAATTGGATGTAACGAATATTTGATTAAATATATACTATGGACTTAGCTTGGTAGTATAACACGTGCTGGGCCAGTATAGCCATGTCTGATTGGTCTACTGATATGTCATGTTATTTGGTATAGTCAGCTAGCTAGGGCTTTTATAGTGACACAAAAAGGCAAATGGTAACTTAGACTCATATATTAATTTGAGCGTTCAGTGCATTGTTGTCGAATACAAATCGCTGTATACAATAAACCATTAAAGAGAATAATAGGTTATACACAGTGTTGTGCTTTAGATAATTTTATCTAGATAAATTTATCTAGATATGTTATCTAGATAAAAACTTCATATCTTTATCTTATCTAGATAAAAAATAAAATTGACATCTAATTTTTATCTAGATACAAATTATAGCCATCTAGATAAATTTATCTAGATAATTCACAAAATCCATAGCTAATAATTAGTAATAACTATTTTACAATATTATCATTCAATATAAAATAGATAACTTAATAAGAAATCTAATTTGTATTACTTGCAAAAATTGGTACTAAAATAGTTTTACATAACATTTATTAGTAATTATGAATAATGCACAGATATAAACTACTATTATAGTATATTATAACTGTTGAATAATGACGATTTATTATGTCTATATTCATAGGAGATGCGAATTATTTGTATAATATTATAATAAGGCCCATACGGGGAAGTCTCATGCCCGTATACGATTTATGATTTTATGAACGCCGAAAGAGCCTTCACAAAAATTAAAACTAGAGATACCCCTCCATACATAGAGTATACACTATGCCAACATAGGTCCTACGGGTAAACAGGGTTTAACATCATATTGGTTTACGGGCTTGTTCCCTATGTTCAGACT
>NC_042494.1:64292020-64303042 GCF_005508785.2 Acyrthosiphon pisum
TAAGGACGTAATTTAAATATAACAAAACGCAGCCATAAAAAAGTTAACATTATTTATTTAAACGATCAAAATATATTTTTTGAGATATTCAAACCGTGCACTGTATAACGGTAGTTGGTGGATAGAGTCGCGTAAAAGAACTGAAGCCAAAATTAATGTAATATACAAATAGAAATAGTATATTATATTATTTTTAATCATTATAGAGATTATTGAAATTTCAAGTTGAATTTCTATAGTGCTAAAGTCATAATTATTATCGTCCGTATTTTATTATATCCGTCGACCGTCACCGTTATTAGAAGTCGCCAATAATTTGGAAGCCACCAAATATTTTTAAGACACAAAGGATTCATGGAATGAAAAATTTTGAATACTTCTGTTCTACATAGCTACCTATACCTAGTACTCGCGCGTTGTAAATTTATTTCATAAACGTCAGAGTTATAAAAGTTATAAATTATAATTAATACTGTTTATTAGTTATCACTCGTCAGTAGTTGCCGACCACTTCAAGCAAGTTTACTGTGTTAAAATTCAAACACAGAACAAAATTAATATATTCATTGATTTAAGTTTCAAACTACTTATTATTTGTGTCGATTAAAAATGTAACCAGCAATGATTTAGTAATGGTTGATTCGTCTTATTAGACGATTATTGCGTTCACATACCGTTTCAGGATTCATCTCGTACAAAAAAGTATAAGCGTTCAATTGGTTGAAATTCACTGTACGCTTCGAATTCGGATTAAAAACAATCTGAGTAAGGAAGAATTATTTTGCGATTAATCGAACAGTACTCACAGTACTGTTTAAAAATAATGTCTCATGAAATTCAAAAGTTTTTATAGTTATTTATTTTTATTGAAACATGATATTATTCAATAACTTTGTTTTTATTTTACTCAACAAGATTGGGAATTTTTTTCTTTTTATCAAAAACACGTTCGTAGTATATCGAACACTGCTTACAAATGTTGTTTACGAAATATTTGTAAATGGTTCTTTTTAACATTATATTAGTCCATTACGTTTATCGTCAGCTATGTTCCGCTTGTCATTTTATATATTTTTCGATGCCAGAATGTGTCCGTTAATGGTCAAGATGAAAAATATATCGTTGGATTTGTTCGATTTAGAAACATCGTAAACGTATACTGCGTATATAACATACTGAGAGAAACTCATTTGATACATCCGAAATCATATAAGTAGTAATAACGATTTAGTTTACGATGACTTCCATAGTTTTCGTAAACTATCGCCGTTAAAAACAGACCCATTATTGCTTCCACATTTTTTTTTATGTACACGTTCAATATGCTATATTTGTGTACACAATTAAAAAGAGTTGTACTACTGCAGTTGCGTTAGTATTTTTCCATCAAGAGGCAATGATAATTTTATTTTTTCTTCTGTTTAAGCGCATTTCACATAAACATTATATACGCCTAAATGATGGCTAAATTCCAACCGCTTCACCATATTCCCTGATTCGGAATTTTCGAGATTAAGCCGACTATTTTAATAACATTAACTAATGGTTTTTAATCTCGAGTCGACATTTTTTTAATTACTCGCAGACGGCTAAACAACGTTTAAAAGGTATTACACTAATTTACAGTAATATTAATAATATACGCTTCGTCGGTTCGCCGGAATTTGGTATTCGTTTTACATGGGAAACTCGTATCCACATATCGTTTGGCAGTCGTATTATACCTAATAATAATATAGTGGTTTCCAACACGTCGGGCCACGGACACTGGAACGAGTGGAAATCTATTTTTCTGAACATCTGATCCGAATATGTCGAGACCAACCGTGTATAGTGAAACAAATATAATACGAAACAAATCGTTATTGGATACAAACGACACGGGGTACGCATCAATATAGTAGTTTTTGGAGCGTGGTAAAATCGAAAAGTGTCAACTCGACAGATATATTATAACAGACGTGTCACCGTGTTGGATGTGTGTGTGTGTGTGTGTGTGTGTGTGTGTGTGTGTGTGTGTGTGTGTGTGTGTGTGATGATCGTGTGCGGAAACGAGCGAATGTGGGTTAGGAGTTTGCAGAGACTTTGCTTCCTTTTGATTGGACGGCGTCAGTTTTTTTCCCATTATAATACCCATAGGATTTATATTTTATAGTTATAAATGTATTATAGGTACACCTATCTACCCGTAATAGCGTTGGCTGCCCGGGGAATAGGTTTGTTTATTTATTCCGATTCCGTTGTTATCCCTTTATCGCGTCGCTGAATTACACGGTCAATTAAACATACGATAATAATAATAATAATAATATGGTAATAGTATAATACACATTATAACAACAATACCATTACAAGGCGGCGCAGTAGTGTTTGTCGTCGTATTAATAATATATTTATTTAGGACTTTATTGTATTAACTGTTTTTTTTTATTTTTTTATTTCACCAATCGTTGTACTTTATGTGTCTGTGACCAGAACAATAATAATGATGAAATAAAAAAAACATTACGACAATATTATTATTGTACTCCTCGCGAATAGTCCATATTATTATACACACAATGAAGACCACCCGTTGCCTGTTGGCTTGTTTTTGACTGGATAATTCACTATACTGTTTATATTATTACTATATTTCTACATTATTCTTTGTTTTGTTTGATCTGCAGCAATACACATGAGTATGACACACACACACACACACAAACTCACCCGCGCACGCATTGATCGTAAGGATTTTCAAAAGAACGTTGGATATATAATATTATTATGTGTATTTTTTTAATCCGGTGGTTGATGTTTGATTAGGACAGGGATTTTGATACCCTAAAATTCGGAAAAATTACCATGACTAACAACAAGATAATGACTTAAAAATCCTCAAACAAATCGTTTAAAATATTTTTTTCAAATATTGAATAGTAAAAAAATATATAATATAGATTAAGTCTTCTGGATTCTTAATTTGAACTAATCATGTAATTATATATTGTGCATATAGATATGAGAACAGCCGCGGTCGACCAGTGTTGCATAAATGCATAATACATGTTTGTCACTATTTGGTCACTAAAATATTATTTACATGGCTATTATATCAATATGATGGTTTTCATCATTATGGTTGTATTATGATTTATGATAATTTACTTCCAATAAATTGCGAAAGATGCCCTATAAGTTTTAATGTGAAAACGTTTTACAACGCCAGAAAAAAAGGGCTGCGTCAAGATTCCAGCCCTAATCATGTTTTGTCTTCTAGCCGCCTGTGCATGTAATAATTTAATCTAATAGCGACGATAATATTAATATTATGGTAAGCGGTGAATACTTGGCCGGAAATCACGCCCTCATAATATATCAATAATTTGCTTTGCGTGGCGGACGGGATCCCCCGCAAAAGGGTGAACCCAAAGTTAGCTAACGGATATTGAAATGGTAGAAATATTTCGCGAGGACGTTACTACAGCAGTAGTTAAGACGTATACAGTATTCAGTATGTGTGTCTCTAATGTATTCAGTTATCTGGCAATTGGTGAACTCCTATTAACATATAGTGGTTAACGTGGTAAACGGGCGTTAATAATATTACTATGCATAATATACGCGGAGAATCCCAACAAAATATAACTCTAGGACGGCGGTAAATACGATTTCGTGATGTCATATTCTCTCCCCCCTCGTCTTTACAAAATATCCGTGTGCATATATAGCATAATGTGTTGGTTTCCGTGAGTTTGTGTTTATGAACTAATGCTACATAGTAGAATAAATTTTCAGGTTTTCATCTAACCATGACCAACGCATAGGTGACACTATAAAACCCGGCAAAAGAAATTAATCGAGTATAGGTGTGTGGAAATTCGTGCGCATCACGGTGGCTTTTGTTGAATTTTATCAACTTTTGTTAGTGTATGATTGTGGTATGTTAACAATAACGGTGTACACAATATAATAATACAATTTGTTTTCTCTGTGCCCTTTTAGTAGTAGTATATACCTACCTACCGTGGCAATTAGAAATTTGTGCACATCGCTATCGATATGTTCAGATATAAATATATAATATGATTACTATATCGTGAAACAGTTGGACCTACATTGTTGTTTGGATAAGGACGGTCCCCCATAGTGTGACTTGTTATTCTCTCCTTCCACCGTGCACCGTATAAATGTGTAATATCAGGATGATAGAAATGATTCAGTCAATTTATTCAACAGAGAGTCAAAAAAATTTAACTTAATCCACTGAAATGTGTGTTGTGCAAAATGCCAAAATCCCGTGTGTTTTATCTGTTTTTTCTCCGCTGGTACTTGTTAGTTGTGACTACACATACCATTAGTGTCCGTTGCCCAACCCAATCATTAGACATAATAATTGTAGGTACCGTATAGTTTTCTAACCAAATAAACAATATCGTTCCTCTGTTCTATACCAATATCGAATTTTATCATTTAAGAATTTTACATAAATCTGTGTCAATCTCAAAATGTACAGTCTTACGTATATCTAATATCTATATCTGGTATATTATTTGATAAATAATTTAAAACTTCATATTAAGTCTTTAAGAGTTTAACTCTTCGTTTGTTGAGTTTAATAATGTAGAATAATAAATATTAATCTATTTACTTGAAAAAGTATTTTAATCACAATTAAATTAATGTTTCAGAACTTTATGGAAGAATTCAATAACTTCATACGCCGGGTGGTTTACTAACTCATTACGCCGACGAAGATCCATATTATTTGGACTTATACTCAGCATTCTTCTTTTTGTAGTATGTGTACAATACAACGCGTCTAATGATATAGGTATCCAAAACATCCAAAACACCTTAGTAATGTCTGAGTCTGATGCTGATGAACAACCCTTGAATAAACATCAACCACCAGCGCCAATTTCGGGTACGGTTAGAAAAATGAAAAAAGAAGAAGATGTTAATTTCATTGAAGAACTGCAGGAGCCAGCCCGTAAAAGTCGCCGGATACAAATCAATGAACCGCAACAATCACTACCGTATGTGCCTCCCCAACGATTAGTGCATATCGATTTCAAAGGAGCGCCGCCCAAGCTGAGTTACCTTCAAAAACTTTTCCCTTTGATAAAAAGATTCGGTGGTACTGGTCTTTTGCTCGAATGGGAGGACATGTTTCCTTGGAGTGGAAGTCTATCTCCAATAGCTGCCGGAAACGCGTATTCAAAAGCAGAAATTAGAGAAATATTAAAAATGGCCGCGTTGAACGGACTGGAAGTAATCCCGCTAATACAAACGTTTGGTCACGTGGAGTTTGCATTGAAACTACCGGATTTCGCCCACCTGAGAGAAGTTCAAGAGTCACCACAAGCACTCTGCCCATCGTACAACGCTTCGATGAAGTTTGTCGAACAAATGGTCGACCAAGTAAATATATCCAATAACAATTTAAATCATCCGGGATTATTGCGTGGTAAATTAAAATTAACTCCTATTTATTCGATTTTACAGATCCTCGAGATTCACGGAAATGTTAACTACTTGCATATTGGCTGTGACGAAGTGTTCCACATGGGAGAATGTTTCAGGTGCAGGGCGAAAGCCAGAGAAGATTTGTTCTTGTCACATGTCAAGCAAGTAGCTACCTATGTACGCACAAAATCCCCCAATACGATTCCTATTATATGGGATGACATGCTGAGACATTTACCGGTAGCCACAATGCAACTATACGACATTGGGAAATTAGTGGAGCCGATGGTAATCAATTTCGGGGCATTGCTTAAAACCATATTTGAACTTAATCTAATACATTTTAATTGTATGTAATGCAGGTGTGGGTGTACGCTGAGGACGTGTATAGATTTGTGATGCAAAGTGTTTGGGAAAAGTATCAAATAGTATTCCCGAATGCGTGGACAGCTAGCGCTTTCAAAGGGGCATTTGGAGAAACTCTATACATTCCAAACGTTAAGAGACATTTAGAAAACAATTTAAATTGGTTACAATTGATGTCCAACGAAAATAGTCGGTTTACGGGTGGTTTCAAAGGAATCGTCATAACTGGTTGGCAGAGGTATATTATTTGTAATATAATTTTATTAATTAATCGCAGAGTATTTTTTATAGCCTATCCATTAGGTACATTATATTATTATCACTTTATCATATTCGATTAACTTAACAGATATGATCATTTTGCTGTCCTATGCGAGGTCCTACCGTCATCCATACCATCGATGGTCGTTAATCTTTTGGCAACTACAAATGGCTACATGAACCAGTCGCTGCAAACCGATTTGAACGAAGGACTCAACTGTGGTATTTTTGGCCACAACAACGAATATGACGGAGATTTCTTAAACTTAAATAACGATCCTCATCTTTGGGATCAGTTTTCGAGATGCACATTTCCCGGGAATACATTTTTCAGGTAATAATTAATATCACTTGTTTGGTTCATTAAATAGTGTACCTAAGTAGTGAATCTTGTACAAAATTAACGCCAATTTGTATACTTTTAATTTTAGGTTGCTGTATAGATTACACACAATTGAAATAGACTACAATGATTTTATATTGGTGACCACAAAGAATCGTGGATGGATGACTAGCTACAACGTAGAACATGAATTTTCATCTCCACTTCGTGTCGACGAACTCATGAATGATCATTCACGTATATACCGATCACTTTTATCGATGGTTAGACCTTTTCAGGAATCCATGACTGGGATCTTTGATAAATATACCATATCAGAATGGATAGAACAAAGAGTTTATCCAATGATTAAAGAACTGGAAAAAATACACAATGAAGCACGTGACTTAAAAGCAAAAAAGACATGGCCTAAAAGACCACTTCCTATGTTGAAAGAATTATTAAGGATTGGAGTTACTGAACGTGAACTTTCTACACCATCCAACGAAGGAACGTAAAAATGTTATAACTTTAATTTGACTGTTTTGTGAACTAGGCATTAAAAATAAGTCTTGTAGATAAAACTAATTAATTCTACAAGTATATACGAGACTTCAAGACATGGTATAAGTTGACAAAGTTCAGGGTTATGTGTGAACTGCATTTCATAAGGGTATTATCGTAATATAAGTGATACTTAGTAAAATGATTGATTAAGTTTGTGCCACCAAGTGTTAGGTTTTGGTCTCTGTAGGATATGTGCAATTTAGTAAAACAATACAGTATATTAATTATAAAAAAAAAAATACTATGTAAATATAAACTGACCAAAATGTATAAAGTTTAAGAATAAAACATGCCACGGCTCTGTCTCCAGTTGGCCCTTGGTCAGGGTGCGCAAAGCTGGAGGGAGTAGATGGTCTATAGGAAAATGTTTCGGAAATCAAATGAAGAAATAATGCTCGGTATGAGATACGATCCCACAAGACTTAACATATATACACAACATGCAGTGACACTCAATACCACTGAACCCCTGTCCAAGGCGGTCTTATAAATTTAATCACATTGCATTCCTATTTGGGTTGATGCGTGAGTTGTGCGTATTGCTTTTGAAAAATGTGACCGTGTCGAATATATAACTTTATTGATACAAGAACTTACACAATAATCTTGTGCCATGCAACAGTTTTAACTTACCTATTAAATACTTATTCAATGATTAAGTTTATAAAAAAAATTTTATTTAAATTTTAATTAGGTTAAATATTTGTTGAGTATTTTTTCTTTTAAAATTAGCTTGAATAACTTTTTTTGTGTTACCTTATTAAACATTTAATATATTATAAATACTTATTAATTTTTAAAATTTTACACTTAAATAATTAATAAATTGTATTACCTAAATGTTTTTTAAGTAGGTACCTATAATATCGTTGTGTAATTTTTTTTTAAAGTTTTTTGGTTGCTTTATCAATTTTTTATATTTTGTTACCTTAATATACTGTGTGAAAAAAATAATTAATCTAAATATTGTGTTTTTTTTTTTATTCAGAGATTTGTACATAATCATTAGGCTGTGTTTTATTTATTTTATATTATTGTTTCTTTTAAAACAAATAGGGTGTGCGGGATATATAACATAATGACTGAATTTCAACTAGCTAATCCGTACTTAGAAAAAATCAGTTAAATCACAATTATTAAAGTTAATTGAAAAAAATTATTTTCATTGTTAAAATAATAAACTATAATTATTAAATTAAAATAACATGTCCGAATGGTTTGTATTCAACACACCCTTCAGTCTTTGTTTTAAGAGTTAAAAAATCACTATTTCTGTCAGTTTTACATTTTTAAGTATCTATATTTGACAATTGTAAAATATTTATTGCTATTGAAATTAAAAATATTTATGAAATAGTTGTTAACTGTAATATATTTAATGTGATAATAATAATTATTATTTGTTTTTAAAAATATTTCTATGAATAAAACTTATAGAATTAAAATGGCATGTGTAATATGTGTATACACTTTCTGTTATGTTTTCTCAAAAATAATTTTTCAATTAATTATGTTTTAGATGATAAGGTCGATCATTATACTTAGTTATAATTTATTATATAGCGTAAAATTGTATTATAAAAAATCTCTATTCGGTTTTGTAATATTCATTAATTTATTTATTAAAATATCCACTCATTTTAAAATTCATAACATTTTATTTAAAATATGTTGATTTAAAATTTAAATAATGTGACTTAATAAAATTGTTTTTTACCACCAATATAATATGTTATATTTAATTAATAATACCTAATAATTAAAATAAACTTTAATTATGTGTAACTATTTGTTATACATAATTATAACCATAGAAACTTGCTAATTTTATTTTTAACATATTTAAATTATAAAATTGTATCAATTTTGTAATTGTAATATTAAAATAATATATGTTGATATTTAATATTGAGTAGTTTACTGTAGAATTTGAATTATAAATTTGTATTTACTAATTTCTGTTGGGAAAATAATTATTTAAGGACTTGTGCCACCAAAAAATAGTGAGTTAAATGTTATACCTAATCTATGACACCTACCTACTTAGACTTAGAATACTTCTAAAATACAAATAGTGTTTAATGACTTAAAACTTTATTAACTAGCTACATATTTAAATAATGGTATTATATTTACTAATATATGGTACTTATAATTTTATTTTATTCACTAATTTTATCTTAAAGGGCCTGCCTGTGTGTCTTTTATAAGGGGCAGTAATTAGGCAATATACAATTTTGCTCTGGTCCCCCATGGTATTTGTGTTAGTCGTCAATGAGGATTAGTGTAAGTGTGATTTTAGACCTGTACAAATATGCTATATTAATTATAGTACATTTATTTATTTTATTACTTAGTTAATATTCTGAGACTATATAATTTTTGTTTTAAATACATAATATAATATCAAATTGAAATATTGACTTTTTATTATGTTAGTATGGATAAGTACTCTTTAAATATAAATATAAACAAACTTTAACATTTATATAATTTAAATAACAATATATTTTCATTAAAATCACTTAATGTTAACGTTATCAATACTTCCAAGTATTTTCAAACAAATCCTAAAATGAATTATAATATTATTTACTAGACTTACTTATTTTCATAAATCTATTACAAAACATTTAATTTACGCAGATACCAATTTTAATTATTTAACCATTTTTTAAATTATCATAATGCCATATTATATATTATAATACAAATATAGGAATCTAGTTAAATACGTTGTTTATTTTTAAAATTTAATTTTTCGATAAAAGTAAATTTTAATTTAACACCTATAATTATCTGGTTACAGTTTAAATTGTCGATACTTTATGTAAGTAGTTAGTTATAGGTCTACGTACAATTTTCGCCTAAATGGTTTTTCCATTTCATTATTATTATTATATGATTTTTTGAATCTAAAATGTATAAAGGTTTATCAACATACCTATTATAATATAATAGTATATTATACAATATACCTATACCCAATGGTTTGGTTAGCAATACCTAAACTTTTGGTAGATTTGGTATAAAATATAAATATACACAAATTTTAAAATAACATTCCCTCGAGTAACACATTTTTATCAATTCACAATAAAGTTTATATTGATATGTAGGTAACTATATTCACTATTCGGGTATTCTTTAGGGAAATTATAGGCATGGATGGTTTTGATAATCCACCGGAACAGAGTTTTTGCTTTAAAAAATACACATATATGTACTACCAACCTGAAAATGGTTCATTTGAATAGAATCATTCATTGTGGTGTATAAATAAACTAAAATATTAATAAATTAATTTGTATTATAAATTTATAATGTTATTCAACAAAAATTATCTTTAAATCTTTTCTCTGTACCTACTGCAGCAATTACCTCACTTCTCCGATCTGTTTGTGTTCAAAAACTTATTCACGTGACTTTTGCAAGTTCCCCCCATTTCACATAGTATGACGTATCTAGATAAAATAAACAAAATATACTGCGTAAGACAAGTGTTAATATTATGTGGTTTGGGTACTCGGCTACCGGGCTACATAATAGTATAATGTGTAAGTTTACGGATGAGCGATTTCCCACTTAATTACATTGTGTTATTGTAATATAGAAATATACAATATTATAATATATTACATTATACTATTGCTATATAACAAATTATAATTTTGTAACTGGGGTATCATTTCACATTTGTCATGCAAAACCAATATTAAAATCTAAAGCAATACCTACCTGCAAAGACGCTCCCACAATATTTATAAGTTATAACAAAATTCATTTAATTAAAACTAAACAAATAAATAAAAAATTAACAATGAAAGTAACACATTTCCATATAAGACTTAAAACTTTATATTAAGTGTTGTCTCCGTCTTACAAGTGCGTAACATAGCAAATTTTAAGCTCAGCAGAACACGTGTAGCACCGTTAATTTAAAAATTAGAGTGAATTGACCTCTTATAAAATCTAAAGGTAATATTATTATCTAGGCAACCTCATGGACTTTTTAGTATATTTTAATTTTAAAGCGAGTTTTGAGTATCTTAAGA
>NC_042494.1:64303092-64332392 GCF_005508785.2 Acyrthosiphon pisum
AAATTAAAATATAATAAATAGCCCATGAGTTGCCTAGATAATAATCTTATCTTTAGATTTTATAAGAGGTCAATTCACTCTAATTTTTAAATTAACGGAGCTACACGTGTTCTTCAGAGCGTAAAATTTGCTATGTTACGCACTTGTAAGACGGAGACAACACATGCGGGTCCTCTTAAGTATGTACACATTACAGTTTATTACAGTAGGATGTAGGTACACATAATATATTAATATTACAGTATAATTAATATAACAACAGTCAACATCAGAATCACATAAGTACCTTGTTAAAATGAATTAAACCTAGGCCTTTTGAATAAACTTACCTAGGTAATTTAATTATGTACTGACATTTTTACGGTACATCTATTATTTGTAAAATTGTAACGAAGCATCTACGGTTATTCGTTGTTGAGTTTCATAAAAAAAACCAAATTGATAAAAAATCACTCAGCTGTATATTTCCATTGTGTAAATATTAAAAATTATTTGTCAGTAACTATATTATAGTATACTAAAAATAAATACTCATAATACTATTTAAGTTTATTTAAGTAATATTGTATGGTTTTATTGTTGAAATAAAGAAGAAAGAAATTAACTAGTAAAACGATTCATGTTAAACAACCGTATTAATTCATATATAGGTACAGCATAGTCTATACGCTTATTGGACTTACTAGTTACAGTTAATGGACTCATTCACCGATTGGACTGAAACAGGCTTGTCCCGATTTACATGTACCTATACTTAAACATAGGAAAATATTTTTTTATTTAATTCGTACACTGGTTAATGGAATTCATGTATATTTTTAAGGGCATATTTCCTCAATTAATATTCCATTTTCAATATTTTTTTCGCTTATATATTGACGTTTAACACTATTTCCTCGAGTCTCGAGTTTTGACATATCTTATTAAAAAATATTAAGGATCTTAAAATATTATTTTTACATCATTCGAAATCCTTCACAGTTAAGCGTCCATGAAAAATATAAACGTATTTATGTAGTATAATTATAATTATTGTATTTATCAATTTTAGATCAGGCAATTTGCTTTTTTTTAACCTCCCCTCCCATCTTTCAAAATTCCTGAGGCCATCTCTGCGTGTAACTATAATTTATTTATGACTTGATCTATATGCTGATAGTGAAAATTGCACGAAGACTAATGCATAAAACAATAATATACATAGGTAATACAATGTTTAAAATATGTACTACATTTCCTATTAAAAATACATTTTTTATTGCTTAACTTATTGCCGTGAACGAGATAGTCTCACTGCTAATAAATAAACTTGGTATGTTCGGGTAAAAAATAAGAGTTATAGAATTTATTATAGAGTATACAACAGTAATCGCTCGAATAGTTATGAGTTTTTCACGAACTAAATATTATATTTTTTCTATTTGCTGCAGTTAATTTAATTAGTATTTTTTCATTGTTTACACAAATCAAAACTATATTGATAGTCATGACGTCTCTTGAATATTTTGTACACGTGTAAAAGTTCACGTTTTTCAACTTATTTTCAAACTGTTGTTGTAAAATGCAAGATTCCAAATTATTACCATTGACTATATTATATTGGTTTGTTTTCTTATAAATTATATTATGATTATTTTCGATCTGATCATCATGAGCTGTCTAGTGAATTAAAATTTGTAGTTGTTGGCTAAGAGGCCACAGAAAAACGTAAATTATCTTATGTGAAATAAACCAAATAAAATTAATGTAGACGTTGAGGCTCTCTAAATTGGTAACAAGATGAAAACTCTAATTTCCCTCGGGCGTGGCTGGAGTTTTTTCGTTCCCACCTAAAAATTCAAATTATTTATTCAAATTTTTCTCGTTCACCACATTCATTCAAAATATTTCGTCTTTCAAATCTATTTTTTAATTTCCATATAAGGATCCCCAACCGTGCGTCAAAATATCCTCCTCCCCCAAGACCAGTTTATTTCAAAATGAAATAGTTATTTTGTAAAGGTAAATATTTGCAAATTAATATTTTAAATTTTAAAATCTTTTCCCATTCCTATATAAAAATAATAAGATTTCAAGCAATATTCACTTCCCAGACACTGACCGTTTTCTTTACTTGAACATTTGAAACTAGATGCAATCAAATATTACAGAACTTGCCTTATGATATATTGTTTTCCAATTCAAGGTTAGGTTAGGTTATAATTTTAGCAAGATTTCTGTTAAACATTGGCGGCGCCAGATATTTTTTATTGGGATGGCGATATGGGGCAAATTTTTTTTTGGGTTGGAATTTATGTACCTATTGCTACTCGATCACCCACTAATTTGCTTATATCATATACTCAGAAAGTATTGCTAAAAATGTTTCAGATATATTATGCTATTTTTCTAATATTTGTTTATAATAACAAATATTATTAACATTGTATTTAATTATATATTATAGTATTTAATAAAATGCTCAATATAAAATGCATTTACAGATTAGATTAAAATATTCAACGTTAAATCATAGAGGGAGGGGGCAAAATCAAATGTTGGGGGGGGGGGCACTTGCCCATCCTGGCCCCAGTGTAGCGCCACCCCTGCTGTTAAATGAATAAAAATGTCAACGAATTTTACAGTAGGTTTTTTATTAACTAAACAAAAAAAAATATATCAAAAACTGTTGGAACAATAAAAGCGTTTTAGGAATACTATTAAGCACCCATAATTAAAAATAAATGAATACCATTTGGCTTCATATAAAATTATATAAATACAAGTATACAACATACAAATCAATAGAGCAAAATATAAAATAAATAAACTTATCTAATAGAAAAATTAATGTTCTATCCTATACACAATAAAATGTTATTCATTTTCAATAAATGTATTATTTACATCAACATTTAGATTAGGTCACGTTCCTCCCAATGAATACGTGTTTTTGTTAAATTCATAACCAGGGTTTTTCATTCTAATTCTTAAAGCTTCACACCTGAAATGTTATATAAAATATCGGATTTTAATTTATTTGTTATTCAATAACCAGTAAACAATGTAAAATTACCCGCAAGTGTTATAGTCAAATGCAAATCCTGAAGTACATTCTTTTATTTCACGACATTGGCATGTGCAAGTCGCTGGATTCCATAGCTTTAAATCGTATTCTTTGTTACACTTCTCGCGGTCTTCTTCATTGCTACACGTACAACGACATTCATTGGGGTAATACGTTTGCAAAGGGGTGCAATTCTGTTGACAAAATAAAACAATACATATTATATGGTACTTTGAACAACCGTTTTAAAAATATGGAAAGTAGTAAGAAATGTTATTAGTCGCACTTCGGGTTTAACAACGCATCCACACTTGCATTTCAAGTGTTGATCTATTGACACCGTTTTTCGACCTTTAAATTGTAATTTTCCATTATCATTATACTGTGAGACTAATACCTATAAAACAATATAATATGTCGAAAAACTAATAACAGTCATATCGAAAGAAAAAAAAAATTTAGTTTTACTGCATACTTCGAAGTTGAGGGTTTCGACTTTGGTCGGTTGACATCCCAATAAGTCGTGGGCGCAACAACCTCCCACATCGGTTCACCCGAGTACACGTTGGATAATAATACAAACTTTGATCGTCAGTATCTTTAAGGCTGACGGTTTGAGATTCAACAGAACAACCGGCTGGCTTAGGTGTCAACGTTGCTTCTAAATAAACAAATTATTTATAATACTTTATACGTGATTGATTTCCTAAAATTATTATTTTAAATTTTATTATTCAACCGGAATACATACTTCTTTCTACATTTAGCTCAGTTCGGCCTAGAACAAAATAAAAATTACATTATAGTTTATTAGATATAACTGATTTACCTATACAGTCATTGTATTTTTTGATAACATGCTTACATGCTAGATACCTATATCTAAATGTTATGTGATTATTCATTATTAGCTATAATTTATAAATAATAAAAGTGAATTACAATTATTTTAAACACATGTATTATTTGATGTTGATATAAATATTCTTCAAACATGTTAATTGTTGTTATTAATATCACTTAAAATCCAAATCATATTAATCGGGGCTGACGTATTATAATTCCAAATGGAATAAAGCTACGAACGTTTATAGTCATTACTCGTTCCTTCTAACACAATAGTATCTGCTCAAAATTAACCAACACAATTTCTATCAATCGATCAATCTATCGATAATCTAAACAGTTTTGATTTCAGTTAATGTAGACAAAATTTAAAATTCTTTCCTTAAGATGATTTTCTAGTCGGAAAAATATTACATCAAAAGCGATTAAAAAATTATACCAAATTGTGTAGGGAAAAATGTTTATCATTTTGAATTATCTGATAAAAATATACTGTCAATATTAGATAATTATCAAATAACGAGAAAATCTAAACTTTACCTGTCAAATTTAATGAGATAATAATAATTATGTCATTGACCGACATTACCCGGCAATGGCTGTCATTCCATCATATTTCTCTATTTTTTTTAAAAAACTGTAAGTCCACCCACATTATATAAATATCAACATAAGCTATTTTGAAGAAAAAAATTGATATTACTTATTTGTTTTTCATTTTTGTATTCGTCTTACTTTACACATATAACTCATACTTGGATATTATACTGAATATCTGAACGCAGTATTTGAAATATATACTTTTTTATATATTCAGTACATTTTTGAGTTTAAGATAATACCATTATCGTAATAAGAAAAATTCGTAGGTATTCAGAATATTATTTGTTTAAGGTACCTATGTAAGTATTCGAATATTAATAAATATTAATAAATATTAATTATTAAAATTCATTCAAAACTCTTTTAACAAATATTTTACTCGAATGTTCAGTGTAGGTATTTAAGTGAAGTGATTAGTATAGATCAATGACACTTTTGTTTAAATATGTAGTCTTTAATCTAATTATCTTATTTTTCTATATTTTTATAACATATATCGTATTGTTACATTCTCAACTACAGAACCATTACATCCTAATCGTTAATAGCAAAATAAAATGAGTATACAATACATGTTTTATCAGTTCTTTGAAAATTAAGTATATTGATTTGATTTTAGAAATATATTTAATTAGTTCATTGACTTACTTTGAAAACCTGTCGTAGCGAAAAGATTTTGAGCTTCATTTGTATTTGTGTCCGGCATGTATTTAGAGAAAAATTCTGACACATTCTTCAGTTGATTCAGTTCCAATATGAGATTCAAGGGGATCTGAAACATAAAACTTGTTAAACATTTTACTTTTTTGTTGGGTAAATATTAAATATTAAATGGTGTCAAACGTGGCAATTTAAAATTACTACCTAAAACTCACACGCAGAATAAGCTTATATTTACACGATAAGATACAGACTTCAGATACAAATCATTAATCAATAGTTATTAATTTATTATAATGTACTAATGTACAATTGCTTTTATCGATATTGAATTAATTTTTAAAAAAATGTATCAAAATATTCAAAATATTATATTCTATTAATTTCAGCCTTTGAGGTATTCTTATTTTTTTACATACACATTATTTACACGCAATTAAGCCAATACTTATTGATTGTTGAATATGGCTATATATAGGTACTAAGAAAATAATTGAATTCGCTATAGCAAAAATATATAAACAATATCGACGGAGATGAGTTATTTAAAAAACAATACCTGTGAATTACCTCATTAAATAACAAAACATAACTATTTTTTGTATTCTGTAACTTAATCAAGGTCAGCTATGTTAAACATTAAAATACCATGATACAACTGTGCATAGGTACCTACGTATGTAACGAATTTACTTACGTATACGTCACATGAGTCACGTTGACACGAAAGAACATAATTTATGTAATTTTTATTTTTAGTAGTATCATTTTCTTTTTAAGTTCAAAACAATCATACGATAATATATGTTTACCACTATAGTTGACTGTCTCACTAGAGTATATTATAATCACGTGATATAATGATTCTTTATTGTTAAATATATATTGAGTGATGGATGGGTAGGTACCGTTTAATTAATTTAATATGACCTCAAAAATCTGCTTCCAGTAAAAAATGTCCGCATGTGCAATATTAATTATTTTATATTTGAGTTTTTAATTTACACTAATATTCTATATTCTTGCGTAAATTTGTCTTCGTGAAATTAATATTAATATCTATTTATAATTTATAAATTATAATTCATAGCAAGTGCGACCGCCAACTTAATATGTTCGAAGTGTATTATATATACATATTATATATAAATAATTATAATTATTGTGTAAATACGTTATTTTTATTCTAAAATACACAATTAAAAATTAAAATGCTTTTTCTCTAATCATAGAATATGTAAATGTAGTATGCTTGTAATTCACACATAAATAAGTATACTACTAATATGATGAATTGGAATTATGTAATAGTTATATACTTATACGAGAACATTGAAATAACTATATTAATCGTATATATCGTTTAAATAATGTATCAAATTTTAAACTTTTAACTAGGTAACTAAGAAACATCATGGATTATGGTAGATTAGTTCATTATGTGGGTACTTATATACTATATAATATCTTCTATAGAAACTAAAATATTTTTTAAATTTATTGACTACATTTTTTAAAATAAATAATGCTTAATTAATCTAAACTGGAGAAAATACAAATAAAGTTATAAAAATAGTATTTATTTGAATATATTATACGAACTGTGTTTAGCCTTTTATGTTTCTAAACATTTTGCTCAATACATTTTTTTGAATTTATTGTTGTAAAAATCATTTGAAAATACCTATGTGAATCATAAACACCTATATGTGTATATTATATTTGATCTATTTGGTCATGTTTTTTTACGTTGGAAATTATGTATTGACGACAGTTTATCTAATTAAATATTTATTTAATAAAATAAAATATTAGAAGTTTAAAGTATTTACATTTCGCAGACATTACCTAATAATTGATAGTTACTAAGACCCTGAGGTTTTTTTGAAATAGCTATGAATCTAAGATGTCGCCAGTATATTCTTGTAAGTTATATGAGTCATTATGTAAAAATGTCAGTGTTTGATAAGGAAAACCGCCATCATCCTTAAAAATGTTACAATTATGTTTTCGTTAGTCATGTATCTAGGTACTTGTAGCTTTCAATAGGTAATAATATAGTTATTAGTTAATTTTCAATGAAAATATTATATCGATTTATCAATCGCTGAGACACTGAGTGATAAGTGTCAACACATCACATAGTTCAACGTTGCACGCACCACCAAGAAAGTAGGTATTTTATCAATAAACAAAGTAAAATACGTCAGTAGTTATAGGTAATAACTAATCAGTACTTACCTGAGAATTAGTTAAATCCATAATGATTGGTTTTTCTATAATAGTGAATAATATTTAATTAGGAACCTAGTTATTAAGTTGGCTAATGGCCATCATGACAAAAATGGTTGGACAAGATATAAAATAAATAAGTTAATGTCGGATAACTTAAAGTACATTATAATATAAAAATATACCTAATAAATTTCGATTTGTGCCAGCTGATTTAAATAACTAGTAATTCAGATGTATTTTCCAATGGTTATAGGACTGTTCAACTCGTATATTAAAATGTATAATGTATACTCACGTAGTTATATGTATGATACATAACTTTAATATTAGTCTTTTTACCATATTATTAACTGTAATTTCTACTTCCTTCACCAAATACATTGATTCCGTATTGTCCTTAAAATACAATAATTATATTTAGGTACCTAAAACCTGCATATTGTATAATATAATAGTGTGGTACTGTGCTAACGGCCGTCGGCCGGTTACAGAATACGTGACAAAAATATAATTGAAACAATAATTTGATACAATAATCACGTTTTGAAATCTTAAAATCTAACACGTTCGAAGAGATTTTTTGATTACTTTTGTTATAATATTATAGTAACTATGCAGTGGTGGTAAAACACTTTTTAATTATTTAATTAATTCAACCATGATATAATACCTTGCAGGTAGGTATTGCACATTTAGATGTGAGCATAACTCTGTAAAAAAACGTTATAGGTATCACTAATTATCCACATCATTTGTATCATTATGGAAAATAAAATCGTTTAAAAGTGTAAAATAATAGACATTAGGTAGTACCTATCTATTTATTTGTCAAAGAAAATTTAAGATTAATAAAATATTTTAGAGTCTGAGCTAAACAATGAATGAATTTATTTTACAATGACATGTGCAGTATGTTGTTTTTTTTAGTTTATAATTTTAAGTTGTATCCAAGTTTCATTATCTCTGTTAAAAAAATCTGAAAAAAACTAAAAAACAACGGAAATTTAGGAATAATTTCACAATACCATTTTCTGACAGAATAGTTTATATTATTTTGTTTAAATAAAATATGAATAACCCTAGATATTTGACATTTTTAACAATTATTTATATTAGTATTTTCAGGACATTTTGCAAAACAATTAAAAAATATCAAAAATATAAAGTCGGAATTTTTGTACAAGCATTTGAAAATTAAAGTTCATATTATGTCGACATAATTCATTAAAATCACTAGAATTCCAAATGTATTTGCTAATACTTGAAAATTGAATATAATGTTTCTTATAAGTTTATCGTTCTAACAATTTTTTTTTTTTTTTTATATATATAATATATAATTGTTGAGCTGTATTATTTAATTATATATTGGTAACTTTAATAAAAAAAAAAAAAAAAAAAAAAAAACATAATTTTTAAAATTTTTAAAAGAAGCAATAATTAAAGACTTCTATTAAACTATATTTTAAACAATTATACCTACTTCTAAAGTACAACCAATATATTATTGAAGTGCAAACGCATATATAAGTTAGCCATAACTATCTATTGACGAAGTACCTCTACTGGAAGGTCCATTCACTCTGTATTTCCTAAGTGTACTAATATTATATAAAATAATTTATTTTTCTATTGATGTAACAAATTGCCTGATAAAAAATGATGTTAAAAAAAATATATTTATATTATTCATTACATTTTACGTTACACGGAATCAACTTATAAGTTATTTAATACCTATATTCTATATTTTATTATAATATAATATGCGATATACATTGTAAAATATGTTTCAACTAATACTAATAAATACCTAATATATAAGGTTTGGTATACCAATATAATAAAATTAGAAAATAACCTTAGAAATAGAGGTTATGATACAGTTTTCGCTTAGAACTGTTTTTCGTATGTACCTAATAATATGTATTATTATTTTATTGTTTTCAAATTTAAGGTTTAACACATCTATTACAGTTACCTATATTCAATGACAAATTAAACTACGGAAATCTACTATACAGCATAGAGACTTGCCCAGTTTTTTTTAACTTGACCTTTGACAATATGGCTTCAGGTTATAATATGAATACACGATTTACATACTATTATAGTATTATTATTAATTATATTTTAAGTATAGATATCGTAATGTATTGCGTATTATGTGAAATGTTTTCAAAAATTGATATAATTTTAACAAATGTGAATCGTAAGAAATAAATAACTGGTTAAAAATAGTAACTATTTATAGAAGGAAGTAGGCATGCTGTTGTAGACGTCAGTTATAACTTCTAAATGAACAGTTTTATATCTAAATATTCCGAAGTGTATTTAATACTACGCAATAGTTATAATTTTTAAAATAAAAACTAATAGGTTGGTACATTCATTAGGTAGGTATGTTAATTGTTCAAATAGTTCAAAATAACCATATAAGAATAAATATTTAATGCGCTAACTGCTAAATGTTATTTTCTTGGGAAAACATATTTTCCGTTTGTATAGTTTGGGTTGCAAATATTGTACAATAACATAGTATTCATAGCTTGTCGGTTTACAAATTACAAATCTTAGAAAATCGAATGACATCTGTGAAGTAATGATACTTATTTCAGCTTTTATGTAGGAGCTGCCGACAGGTGGTTGCTTATATTTTATACGTCTCGTATCCACTATTAATTTGTTGTGTAACAAAAAACTTGTATTGTTAAATATGACTTGTATATCTATTTGTTTTCCGGTAATATGTTAAGAAACAGGTAATTATAGATATCAGAGAATTAAATATTATTTAAGCGAACAAATTCGCATATCACGATGTCTGCAATACAGATAAATTATGTACATATGACATAAAAACCAAACATATTATGATTATTGATTATCCACCCAAACTAATGACGTTCGTTAAAAAATTTCAATTTTTGATCGGAACGAGTGTACACAATGTAGATAATTTGTGATCGTGGATTTATTTCTAGGTGTATAATTAAAATATAATATAACTGAACGGAGAGAGTCGAAGACATTGTGGTGAACGCAATTAACTGATTCTCCTACCCACAGCGTGGAGTCGGTTTCCATGTGTGCTACAAGGTCTGACGGGTATATATTTTGTAGGTAACGAAAAATTATACATTACGTAGGTACAACTATGTAGGTATGTCGGGGATTCCATTTACAGCGAGACAACTCGAATACGAGTTCCTCTCGGTGTGCCGCATAATAAAATATATTATGATATACTCGGCGCGTAAATCGATGTATGTGCAGATATATAAAGGATATAGTTACACGAGATATTTACGAATAATAAACTGCAGCAAGATATGCAACAGTGGTGCACTGGTGCAACAGGAGATTTATTGGTGAGTGGGGGGAGTCCATAATATATTATTTATATTCTAACATTATGATTACAACATTGAATTTACTACGTTGCAATAGTAATTGTTATCAAACGAGACGTATCGCTCGAAATGAATACTCAAATACCGTATATACGATTCAAGGGAAGGGGAGAATTTGGAACACATTCCCTCGGGGCACAGAGTACGGATTATGAAAATGATGGAAGTATTCTATGAGGATACGGAAGGGCTTGGCTCATCGACAAAATAATATAAGTACGATTTAAAATAGGTATGTAGAAAAAATGTTATTTACTTCACGAGGACCTGCGACGGTGTTGTACGATGGTAGGTGGTCGGTGGTATACGACGGTAGGTGGTCGGTGGTGTATGGCCCGTTGCAGCACGAAGAACCGCCGCCCGAAGTGACGGTGCCGAGCGAAAGCGTAGAGCCGCCGGTCGCGTCGACGACGTCTTCGCGCCAATCCGCGGCCGTCGTCGAACGGGCCTGCGCGACGGTCTGGCCGCGCCTGGCCGCGACAGTGGCGAACAGCGTGCTACAGACGACAGCGGCGGTGCAGGCGAACATGACTGCGAGCGAGATGAACAACTTTCAATCGATATTATCGTGTTGCGTTGCGCGAGTGAAGAGCGTACGGGTGCGGCCGGTGTCGCTAGCGTTCTGTCGCCGTGACGGCGGCGTGCGTATGACGGTGGATGGCCGCGAACCGAGGACGATATAATATTGTAAGCATTGGTTAGCCACGACCACCGCCACCACCACAATAATCGCGGTTGTTGCAGGTGAATAACAGGTGAGTGCCGTGGTCGTTCCTCTACTCTTATCCGCTATCGGTTTATCCGCGGCGGCCGCCGAGCGTGACTCATCTGACGTTCAGCACCTGATGATAGTACAACAACAATGAAAATAATAATAATAATAATAATAATACTGCTGTGTTTCGTGTGGGTATGGATAATATTATTATTATTGTCACCGCCGCGCCGCGGCATACATTCTTCTGCGTCTATCGTAAGTTGGTAGGTTGCAGTTTGCAGTAGGTATACGACAAATAAATAATATTACGCTGCTGTTATATAATTATATCGCACGTGCTCCACCAACTACAGTCCACACCATTGCAATACAGCTGATGTAATCCTGCAGGTAAATTTACCCGGTAAAAGTTTACCAACTTTTTATATTTCCCGAGAAAATAATTACAAAGTGACCCATACCATAATAATCTTAATATTTACTAGACTGATAGTTTATAATACATCAATAATAGCTTTTAATACGCAAAGTTGTACTAGGTCTATAAGGTTAATACAAATCGGTGCAACTCATTTATCGTCATAGCCCATTTGCGTCCCAAATCATACAGCTTATATTATACCACCAGACTTAAAACAAGTGAAAACGTCATGTAATTCATTGTGTAACTATAAAATCTAAAATAATATTTTATCGTTGCTCGTAGTAGTCGAAATATGGTAAAATCTAAATCGATAAAGAAAAATGTATCATTTGTAATTGCAGCATGCATCAGTAGACATTTAGTTGCATCAGCACATAGGTTGTGATTACTAATAATTGGAGAATTTAATAAAACCATTCAAAATACAAATCCTTGTATAGTTTGTTGTTATTTTAAATATCATGTGAGTAGAAATATTGTTTTTGGAGATATTAACAGTTGACGTTATGTTAAAAAAAACTTTAATGTATATTGCATATATAATATATTATGTCAAACCCAATAATAGAGGATAATATGTATGATAAGTGCAGTGTTTTAATGTTTATTATTGATTTTGATTTTATATAAAAATGTATCTAATCATTTTTCTTTTTGACTTGAGGCTTCGACAGCCGAAGTCATTAGCCTGTTACTGTGAGGGAGGGTGCGGTTAGTTTGGACACTCGTGTGTGTGAGCAAGGTCGCAAGGATTTGAAACCCGGGTTGTCATCTATCCGGGAACTAGTGACCCCGGGCGATGTGTACACTCAGAAGACGTTTCGAGACTGAATGCAAACACCAAGTCACTATCTGATCATTGTATTAAATATTATTATGGATTTTATAAAAAATAAAAATAAATCAGGTGGAAATATTAGAACATAAGACCTTTATTGTGGTTAATATTGACATTTAACTACTTATAAATATTACGTACGATAAGAGTTTTGATTATTTTTGTCACAAAACAAAATGTTCGATTTACTCTAGTATCTATAGTCTAGTATATTATTGTTATCGACATTTATGAAAAAAATACCAATGCTAGTAAATCCCTAATGCGTGTCCTGGCTTTATACAATACGTCAATATTCAACTTTTTTTACAATGCTAATGTTAGAACGTTACACAATATTATACTAACATATCATACATTCATTCATGAGATGCAGTTAAAGATCCAATCGCGTCCGACCATAGGCGCAAATTGGGGGGGGGGCTTTAAGGACTAAGCCCCTCAACAATTTCCATAGCCCCCAAACATTTCCTACATTTGTTTTAAGCTTATTCAATATTATCAAAGTAAGGCTTTAGCTCACCCCCCTCCCCCAAATCACAAACGCTATTTGCGACTATGCGTCCGACGCAATTTAACTGGATTCAAACGTAACTTCTCACTAATCAATAACCATAACTTCTCCCATACACACGCACACACACAATACGTAGTGCACACATGTCACAAAATTGTCTATACATAACCCCTTAATAAATTACGACTCTATTTTCTATAAACTGACAAAAAATAAAATCGAGATAGAACAGTATTGAATACACTATAATAACGATAATATTGGTACTGTACGATTTTAGAGTGCGTTGAGTTTGTTGATGTTTGTTTCCCGAAGGAAATTTGGGTTACAGCTATAATATTTTAATTTTTTAAACGTTATAGTAGGTACTAGGTACTTATAACAAGAGGTGTGAAATATACTGGTAAACATTTTTTTGGTAAATTTACGTACGATTTGGTAAATTGGTAAAATGTGTAAAAAAAAGATTTGTATGTGTAATTTTTATTCAATTTTCAAATAAAGCTTACGTGCCCAATTCCTTACCTTCTCAAAACTTTTTTATGAAGTGCGTAGATGTAGGATGAATATTTTTTTCCATTTTTACTATCTAACAACCTATCTTCACTATAATAGGAATAGTATTAATTTAAGGCTATTATACGATTATACACTAAAATACAGTGTCTTCACTTATAGTCGTACATGCTACTCTGGCTACCTAAATAAAAGTTATTACACTAGTAAAAACATTAAAAATGAGGGGACACTCAATTTTATGAACAGTATAAAATGTGCGTACATTTACTGATCTCACATTTTTATCTATAACGAACATAATTTGTACCGTTACAATGTCTAGTTCCTATGAATACAATAATATAGGTAGTGTGTATAATATAGGTTTGGTAAATTTAAAATTATAAAAGATATATCAGATCTCTATCACATGTATATAATTATTATTTAAATTTTTCAGTGACCTTATCTTAGTTCACGTTCCACATGATGAGTACGATGAGGTTTTGTTAAATTTATTCTCTGCGTAATAAATTGCTTGTGTTTATCTATATTAAGCTTTACAACTGAAATATATACTTTGCAACGTTTTAATTAAGCCTTAAACAGATAATTTGAAAGTTGTAAATTTAACTTCAAGTGTAACTGTCAAATCCTGAAATACATTCCTGAGTTACACTCATTGGCATGTGCAAGTTGTTGAATTCCACAGTCTTAACCCATACTCATCATTACACTCTTGGCGATCTTCTTCATTTGTACACATACAAAAACATTCGTCGGGATTATATACTTGTAAGGGTGCGCAATTCTGGAAAAAAAGAATAATAAACAATTGATCATTCTAAAAATGAAAGGAAAATTATATAAATCGCACTTCTTCTTCAATGACACAACCGCACTGGCACATCAAATGTTGGTCTACTGACACCGATTTTCGACCTTTAAATTCTAATTTCCTCAATCCGTTGTATTGTAAGACAATTACCTAAAAATGAACGCTTTGTAACCTAATAGACTAAGCAAAAGTTTCTAATTTACAGTTATACGCATACTTCGAAGTTGAGGGTTTCAATTTTGGTGGGTCGACATGCCAATAAATCGTGGCCGCAGCAACCTCCACATCGGTTCACTCGGGTGCACATTGGATAGTAATATAAACTTTGATCGTCAATATCTTTGAGGCTGATCATTTGAAGTTCAACAGAACAGCTTGCGGCTTTAGGTATCAACGTTGCTTCTAAACATACAAATTACTTTAGTATTTTTTTCTACATGTATTACTGTATTACTTTTTTGGGGTATTGATACAGATTATAAACTTACTTATTTCTGAGTCCAGTGCATTACGATCTAAAACACAAGAGGACAATATATACTATATACAATATACAATACTTATTTTGTTTTAATTAATATATTATTAATTTATATTGATTAATATTAATCAATTCACTAAATATAAAAATATTTTATTATCCTGGTAGTACCCTCTTAACATTTTTACATTTGTATTCCACAAACTCTTTTATTAGATTTTATCAAATTAGGTAACCTACTTTGGAAACCTGTCGTGGCGAAAAGTTTTTGAGCATCATTCATATTTGTATCTGGCATGAATTTAGTAAATAGTTCTGAAAAATTTTGCACTTGGTTCAATTCCATTATGACATTTAAAGGAATCTAAAAACACGATAAAAATTAATAAGTCATATATGTATGATGTGTACCTTGTACCTATATTGTATGTTATTGTTATACATTTTTGTTTTGATAAAAAATACCTAAGTAATATATAAATATAAGTTTAGTATGATATTAATTTTCACAGAATACAGATACTATAATTTCAAATAATTAACAAATATTTTATATTTTATTTAATGTGTATTTAATGGAATTAAATAAAAAACAAATTAATCGAAACTGATATCTAAGTACTTATAACATTTATGACATTTTTAAATCTAATAAATTATCTAGTAAATGGATTCTGGCGATAAGAATAAATAAATTTATCAATATCAATGAAAAATATTTTATTATAATGCACACAATGCATTCCAGTTGAACATTTATTTCTCGCTTATTGTGTTTATTGTCATAAAATCGATTGGTTTTAATCATATACCTATTAACAGATTAATAAGTTAATAGGTTAATAGGTCTATGGTTTTAATCATTTAGTTGACTTTATGTCAATTAATTTATTTTAAATTAAAAGTGTCAACTATTAAGAGTTTTTTTTTCAATATTATCTTCATATTATCTGTTTCACAGTAAACACAGACATTAAGATACCAAACAATTGTTTTGTGTTTACTTAGTCACTATTATGTACTACTTATTGTGTTTATACGAATGTACCTACCATTTACCAGAGTATTGTCACGAAAGATCAAGATTTATGTACGTTTTACTGTCAATATGTTTATTTAGTTCTTTGGATTTAAACGAAATCCTAATTACGATTTACACTGAATATTATAGTTAATTTAACACGATCGCATTTAGATCCTATATAATATAAGAATATGCGTACAGTACACTGTTACCAAATGGCAAAAGTTAGAGATAGTCACTGACTTGTATAACCTGTAAAAATAATGTTCCTGTAAAGAGAATTTGTCAAGGGCAATATGATTATATTTCTGTTTTTAACTTGTCGTTCTATTCTATCATTCTTGTGCGGACTTCCTACTTAAAATAGGTATACAGGCCTACTGGTTATTATAGCACTGGTTATTATATACATCGTTCATGTTGTTGGAATTAGAAATTATTATAGTAATTTTAGTAAATAAAAGATAGCAATAAAATAAATTACTGAAGTATTATAATTCTACAGTGCCACGACTTGAAAATATTTTATGGCAGTTTTAGGGGGGTGGAGCTTACAGTAATAATAATAATATTAATAAAAATAAAAACATAATACTTTTAAATTATATTAATATATTATAATAGTGTCTGCGACCTGTGGGTTACAAAAAATTAGTTATGTCATTAATTATTATCTATGGATACTTCGTAGCAAATTAATAATTATATTAATTTTAATTTTTAATTTAGCTTCTACATCGGAATATTTATAGTTATACGATAAGCAGACCGCCCCTCGAATCCGCTGACCGTCACCGACAGTCAGTGAGTGACTGATCTAGTTGAATAATTATTTGAATAGAATTGTATATTATATACATTTCACGTATATTATTTGTGTAAAAAAAACGCTTTTTCGCTCAGAGCAGTATCAAATAATCTATTATACAATAATATATATATACAAGTTTGTGTGTAACATTTATAATATTATTAGATACATACACGTGACACAGGGATTCGGTATACGGTATATCTAATATATTATATTATGATTATCGACGAGACGACGCGCAAAAGAAAAACTTCAATTTACTTCCCGCGGGTGTCCAGTGTCGTCCGCGACGGTGGATTCGGTACAGGTGGTGACGGACAGCGACCAACAGACGACGGACAGCTGCGCGTAGATGGCCAACATGATTGCGACTTGTCGGTCTGCGATAAATACGGTGCGGTATGAGTCTTGCGCGTCCGTTCTGCAACCGCGACGGCGTGCGTATGATCGACGCTGAACCGAGGATACCGCGTGCAGGGTGTAACCGACATCGTGGGCACGTTCAATCAGTTATGCGGTAACAGTGTACGGCGGAATAAACATTCCGGTATAATAGCGTCGCATACCAACATAATCTGGTACAACAAAAAAATGCTAGTGGCTTTTCTTTTTTTTCTTTTCGTAACCACGGTCAGTTAAGAAGAAATAAAGCGGTAGACATATTGTACTTATATGTTTAATGTTATCCATAAAAAAACGTATCATCATTCGTAAATTATTATAATATTTTGTAAATATTTTATGTTAAAATAGTATTAATTATATAATAACTAATATTATAGAGCATATAAGGACTTAAATGCACTAAAAATTAAAAATAAACTATCAAAATAATATTATTTGCTAAAAAAGTATATAACTAAATAATTATTTTTCGACGTCATGTCATTATCCGTAATATTATACAAAAACAAACGTAGGTACCTACGTGATAAATGAATTAATAAGATTCGTCTTGCAACATAGGTATTATTGTAAAATGTAAATGATAATTTATAGGTGATAACTGATAACCTTAACTACCCACAGTTCATTAAGGTAAGATTTCGTCGCCTTAGTATCGTCCTTTATGAAAAAAATCAAAGTTTAATAATTTGAACTCGATTTACGAGAAAAATATTTACCATAATTCTTAATTTTTGATAAACACAAATTAGATTAATAGTTATCTATAACTATCAATATTTTTTTTCCTGACTATTAATGTTCTGAAAACCTCATTTTACGGTTCTACCTCTCGTATAAGGAACAACTATGTCTTCCCCTACATATTATATACACAAATACAATATATTTATATTTAAGTATTTTCGGCGACGCGCATTGTCGCCGTTTCAAACCTTGGTCACGGGCGGCACTTCTCTTCGGGCAGTCACGGTGTCTGGATAGAGAGGCCGCCATCCCCTACCGTCCCTAAAAAACCCTACTGTATCATCCTACAGCTAATGGCTTCAGTTGCCGTGCTTAAGACCAATGACAAAAAAAGTACCTATTTTCAATGTTTTTACTTTTTAAACCATAATTTCAGCTATACAAATTGAAAAGTGTGTGAATTTTTACTACAAAATAATTTTTAAAATTAAACGATTTTGACGATTAAAATTCCAACTTTATACATATAAAAAAGTAGGTTCTATATATATTTTTGATAGTTCTATATTTTTATAAGTACAACTAATGAGGAACTTTGTAGTTTGTGTAAAGTTTTCAAGCTTTTTAATCAAGCTTAATATTTAGTTATCGACACAATACAAAAAAAAACTAAAAATTGGAAATTTAAAAATCTATAAATAGCATAAAAATAGTCAAATATGTTTAAAATGTTAACATGTCTGGAAAATGCTAATATATATTATGGCTGGTGAAAATTAAAATCTTAAATTTATTAAATTTATTCTTGAATTAAAACGAAAAATCAAAATTGATTTTTTTAAAACTGCAGGTTACTTATAATAAGTGTAAATATTATTATTTTTCTATAACTATTTTTTTTGTTTTTCGCCGTGATCTTGAAAATTATTTGGATGAAACTTAAAAACTAAACTTAAAAAACACATTAAACCAATATATCTATCATTCCGGTCAGAATCTAAAACAGTGTTGGATTCTTTGGGGATTCCAGTTTTTTTTGACTGATGGGACCAATATGTTTCGCAAATTTTGTAAAATTAAAATATCAAACCCCTATATATTAATATATTATAGGAGGTAAAAACACATACAACAATTTGTTTCCATTGCTTTTTATATATTATATATTTATGATTTATCTGCTATTAGTTTCTGTTCAAATTCTGAGCTCTAATAATAAATATAATTTGAAAAAATCATTAACAAAAATTATTATTTTACAAATACTTTCGTTAAACACATTTTAAATCACAAATTAACTGACAATCGTTTATAAATTACAATCGTCTTTCGAACAAACTAGCATTTTGCTGTAAGAATAGGTCAACAACATTTCAAAATAATAATATTATAATAGTCTTAAATAATAGTGAAAACAATATTATAAATAACGGAACGATCAGTGTTCTATCTATATTGTATAATTTACATAATTAGTATTTTTTTTCTGAGAATTGAGCTCATGAAACTACTAATGAATATTTGTTTCTGTTCAATTGAGTACCACCAGTATTTTTTGTTCTTATTCTTATGGGTTCACACCTGAAATATAAACCATTATATAATATAAGAATTTATTTATTTATTTAAACCGTTGAAAAATCACCCGCAAGTATAATTGTCAAATCCGTATCCTGAAGTACATTCTTTGATTTCACGACATTCGCACTTGCATGTCATTGAGTTCCATTGCTTTAAATTGTGTTCGTCGTTACACTTCTCTTCTTCATCTTCGTTGCTGCACTTACAGAGACATTCTTTAGCATTATATATCTGCAATGGGCCACAGTTCTGTAAAAAGAAATAATATAAACATATATCGATATTAGAAACAATAATAATTATGAAAATAAAAGAAAAATGTATTATTAATCGCACTTCTTCTTTAATGACGCATCCACACTTGCATTTCAAATGTCGGTCAATTGCCACCGTTTTTCTACCTTTGAATTCTAATTTCCCTTCTCCGTTGTACTGCGACACTAATACCTATAAAACATTTTATGACAGTAAATTGAGTAACGACTTTTAAAAGTTTCAAATAATAAGGGTTATTTTATAGAAAGTACATACTTCGAAGTGGAGTGTCTCGATTTTAGTCGGTTGACAGGCCAATAAGTCGTGACTGCAACATCCTCCGCAACGGTCTACTCGCGTGCACGAAGGGAAATAATACAAACTTCGATCGTCAGTGTCTTTAAGGCTGATCGTTTGACTTCCAATAGAACAACTTGCCGGCTTAGGTATAAACGCTGCTTCTACATAATGTACAGACGTCATTTTTAATTGTATATAATATTATATAATATATATTTTATTAAGTTAATCAATTATTTTAAGTATTATATATTTCTTTTGATATTGAACTAAACATCATACTTCTTTCCAAGTTTACCACAGTACGACCTGAAACACAAAAAAAAACATTTTACAACTAGGGTAGAAGGTAAAAAGGTAGATAAACTTAAGAGAGATCTTGTGTTAAATTTTCAAATTTGAGATTTAAAAAGAAAAATTTTTAGGAATTTTTAACTCAAAATAATTTGCACATTTTCGTTATTTTTACGCCTTTTGTCAAAATTCAAACTTTAGATGCTTATAAAAAAAATTGTAAATATGAATTTTTAATATTTGTCAACTGCCATAATAAAAATATATTAGGAGCTTTTTATTAAATTTTTAAGTTATTTGACACAACGAATAACATATTATTGACATAATATACCTATAGAAAAAAAGAATTCAAAAATTAGAAACTGAAAATCGGCTCAAAACAAATCAAAATATTTTGAAAATTTGTGATGAATATAAAGTTATAATTTAAACATTTAGTGAAAATATAATGTAGTTACAATCATTTGTTTTAGAGTTACACCAAAAACCAACATCGATTTTGTCGAAAACCGATTTTGCTGTTTTTCCTTAATTTTAAATGTCGACCTTCTCAATGCACCAACTAGATTCATTTTCCCATCAAAAAAGATACTGAAGTTATTATTTCGACTACTATTGTTGTATACACGAATACACAGACACAAAAAATAAAAATAAAAATAAAACACACATCATTGTAAAAACAATACATGCATCGGTACGCTCAGATTTCATTATATTTAATTGATTGATACGATTATTTATGTAGCTTAAGTATTCATTAATTTTAAACATTTTTTATAAGTTCGTTAACTTACTTTGAAAACCTGTTGTGATAAAACGTCTTTGAGCTTCATCCATATCAGTATCTGGCATATATTTGTTGAATAGTTCTGAAACATTTGTTACCTGGTTCAGTTCCATTATAACATTCAATGGAATCTAAAACACAATATGTATTTTTGTATTTATTGTAAAAAAAAAAATTTTAAATTATATAATAATAAGAAATTTCAATTTAATAAATAAACAATAAAATTCGACCTCTACTTTAAATTCAAATCTACCGTATACAATTTCAAGATAGAGGTTATACATTATCAGATATGGACCAAACCCAAAATACAATAAAGAAAATATTATAATTGTAAATAGGTACAATAGTTAATAAAATGTGTTTAAATATAAATTATAAGTTTTCTAAAAAAAGCAGTTCTTTTTAACAGTATTTACATTTTAAATTAAACATATCGTAACTATTTAATATTTTAAATATGTTAATAATATGAGCAATATAATCTTTTATTAACAATTAATCTATAAATTTAATCTTATTAAATAGCCATGATTCATGGAGCAAAATTTGTGTTTTCAAGATCAATAGAAATAAAACAGGTAAACATTATTTAAATATTAAAAACATTAGGTATGTGTTGTACAAATTCGACAATGTGCATCCTATATGGCAGATTGTGAATCCATTTGATGCGAAAGTGCAATATTAATGTAATTAAGTAAATTGTATTATCAATATGTAGGTACTATTATTTTGCTTTTAGGTTCTAAACGAGTATACAAAACACTTATTAAAGATGATTTACTTAAATGCGTACTAGACAATATTGCATTATAATATATTGTTATAAAATCAAAATAGTAACGGATAATAACTAATTTCGTATGTCCTGCAAAAATCCTCTTCCGTCTGAGGATGCATCAAGGGCAATATGATTATTTTAAACTCGTCACTCTATATTGTAACTCTTGCGCTAACTTCCTACTTAAAAAGTAGATACTGCAGGCTTACTAATAATAGTTTATACTGTTTATTATTCATATCGTTCATATTATTCTAAAATATATCGTCAAAATGTACCAGAGTAAATTAAAGTTAATAAATATCATAATTATAGTTGAGAGGAAGTACATCTGATCCTATTAAACATTGTATTTGTATAAAAAAAATATAAAGTTTTTTACTATATTTTTTTATTTATATTTAAAAAAAAAATTAAAAATTAAAAATCTGCTTTTGTATATAATTACAAACAATTATACCACAATTAAATAACGACTTATGAAAGTGTCTAGGATGGATCATAAGAGTATACCAACCCATTCATTTAAATGAATAATTTTTCAGTCGGCGACTTAACTGCCCTTTAAAATTTAAAACCATACGTCCAAAATATAAATGTTCATTCAAAGTAGGTAGGTAACTAAACTTTATAAGCATTTGTTTCAAACTCCTTTTCTATTTTTATCTTTACTGGTTCACTCAGATTTTATAATATGTGGATGGAATTACCACAATTATTAATAAATACAAAAATTATTTCATATTAAACCTAAAATAACTGACTAAAATGTCTAAGGCTCGGGACACACCATGCGTTTAGGCCGCATGCGTTGACGGCGATTGCGGTGATAACGCAACGCATATATTGTCCATACTTGACGTTATCACCGCATGGCGCTATATTTTTAAATTGGATTTTGGTTCATTTTTGCAAAAGCATCGACGCAGTAAAGACGATCTTTAATAATGTCCGACAGTACATTTTCAAAAGTTTTGTGCGCAGCTGAAGCAGTTGGAGATTTGGATGAACCTACCACATCAGGAAGACAGTTTTGGGTACATCCATTAAACTTTCAACGAGAAAAAAATGACGAATTTCCACAAACGAAGAAATAAGCAATATATAAAATCCATTAAAGTCATCACTCGTCAATAGCCACAGGTCTGTGGGTACCTACCTATATATAGTTAATTATATATAAATGGTATAATAAAAAGCAGATCAATAGCCAATACGATTGTAATTTATAGATAATTAGTTCCTTAATATTACCAAGAAACATTACTCAGGTAGTAAATAACCGAAAAACATTAGTTGGTTTTTAGATCATTATATTATTATGTATAATAATTAATGTATTATAAATACCCTAGCATTTTGTTAGATTCTCATAGCTCATTTATGTTATGATCTAGGTACCATTTACATATTATTATTTAATAGTTCGGCACCTATAATAACAGTAAATTTCAATATTAGAGCCACATGGTATGTTTTCATAATAATTTCTTAATACGATGCTTAATTATTTGTATGTGTAGGTACAAAAATAGTTGTTACTTAGTGCATTTATAGATTATACAATATTTTTATTAACTATTACATATCAAGATCTCCATAATATACTCTATTTGTCTTTTATTTATTTAAACCCCACGTGATCTGTACTTGGTATACTATGGTTATTCTGTCTTCTTGAACCTGGTATGTAATACCATGTATAATACCAACAAGTTATTTGAAAATTTTAAGAACTAGTATTGTCAAGTGAAAACTATAGAAAATTGCAAAAAAAGTATATTCATCGTCGTTGACTGCATAGGTACATATAGGACATAGGTATATTACGTTTTTTTATGGTTCTCACTATAAAGTGTTACTACACAGTACGTAGAACAATAATAACTTCTAATAGAAACTGTTCTCGTATAATCTGGTATAATACTTATACGAACGGCGTACAAACACATATTTAAAAAAATCTATTCGGTCCACGCCTATACCAATGGCCAAACAACTTTCAGCTACGCGTACGAAATAATAAATAATATTTTCTGCATAATATTATTATAAATATTTGACGCAAAATAGAGTCGAACGCATAGCCAAACGACCCTAGAACATGGTCAACACTCATCAAACGTGTTAACAAAAAACGTTCCTTGCATTTCCTAAGTGCAGGGTCAGTCCGAGTATGCCTTGAGTGGGCCCATGCAGGGCATTTTTTTCTAGGGCACAATAACCTAACATTTTTTTTTTAACAACACACTACGCAACGTTATCTGACATTCTGACGACGTTTTTGTCGTACCGTAAAATAGCCGTGTAATTTATTATAACAAAATAAGATGATGAATGGAAACGCAACACACGAGAGTCGCATGGAAAAATAAAGCACGGTATTTAAAATAATATCGTGGGCACCTTGACAATACTGCGCATTAAAAAATACATCGCGACAATTATTTTCCATTTTAATGTATTAAAAATAAATCAACAAAAAAGGCCGACTCTTCCAAAAAGAAGATAACAGTCGTTACTCGTTAACAATCCTCTGCAGGACGGCCGAGCACCGTGAACGTATTAAACATTATAATATTATGGGTACCTACGGTGTATATTTTGGGGCTCAGAATCTTATTATGTTACCTATTCAAATTAATAATTATAGCAGTTGCTCATAATACCATAGAACACAGTTCTAATAATGAACATAAAATAATAAATTGTTTTTATTTAGTTTGAAATTACCTATACAATTATGAGTGTGTTATGCACCTGCTACCATTATAATAATTATTTTGAATTCCATAGCGCGTACCTATACCTAAATGTACGCGACGGCACGACACCGCGGAGCGGGTAAACAATATGCATGTATATAGGTATCTACTTGAAATTTAAAATGTGAATTAAAATTACGAACCATTAATATTATTATTTTTGATTTCGTCGATCATGATATTATAGAATGTTAATTTATTTCTAAAACAGATTTTTAATTTTCACGAAACTACCTCTTAATTTTTTATAATACATAATTGTTAACTTATTGAATATGTGCAGGCTTAAAATCGAATTTAATTTGTTATGAAGTATTAGCATATTTTTTTACATTAATTCTATATAAAATTTTGTTGCTCTGTTATAGCTCTCTATATTTTTATTTAGGCACTATTTTAAAATTGTTTTAACTAATTTATACAAAACCTCCATAAAATTAATACATTTGATACATAAGTTTACTGATTTAAACAGAATACTGCAGACTGCAGTAATTAATATTAAAGCTCGTGACTTTCATATTATTATGTGTAAATAATATTATATGTCATTCAATTGTATGTCAATTGTATGTCATTTAATATTAATATGTCATTCACTGGTCACTCATCGTGATATTTTAATAATTAAGAACCCAATAGCAATATTATGATGTGTTATCCTTATCGTCTATTATCATCGAAAAATCATGTATACAAAGGACTAGTAATTTTTAAGTTGATATTAATTTTATATTGTAATACCTACCCACGGTCTTGAACATAATTTATAAATAAACAATATGAAATGTATTGTATATTTTAAGAACAAGAATAAATAGGTAACATAATATATAAAATATCAAAATATCAATTATAGACTACCTGTAGTGATTTTATGTGTAAAAATTGCAGCAGAACATGATGTAGTAATGCTGAAGGTCGTTCAACAATAGGACCATCAGAGAGTGAAGGACGAAGGTCTATACTATTTTTCTATTATAAAGTTAAACTTAGTAGGTAGTCTATTTCAGTAATTTTATATTTCGTGGTCAACAGCAAGGGCCTTAGAATCTGCCACACAGCTAGGGGCCCAAGCAGGGATCGCTGTCCTCCTGAAGTAGCAGGCAGGAATTGTCGAACAGCACTCTTTATCTAAACCAAAATGGTTCGAATATTGTACTCATTCCGATTAATGACGTTATTAAATTACATAAATAATTACGAAACATAAAACGTAAATAGTTACCTACATATTATTATTTTTAAAATGTAGCAATATAATTATATTGTAATATTATCACAAATTATAATAAATACAAAAAAATTTAGGTATTAAAAATATAAATTATTCTTCCAACTGTCAACCGATATATTTTGTCAATAAATAGATTTTATATTATAACGATCGGAACGAGTGTAATAATTTGATCATTACCTTTTTTGAAATCGAGTGCAACTCAAGCAATACCTTTTTCTGCACCGAGTGAAATTTGACTTAATTTTCATGCCGACCCGGATCACTTCGCGATAAAATATTCAACTCCCCATACGGGTACAGGTCATACAAAGCACAGATTTGATCAGATTTGTATCAGAACAAACAAAAAATTAATCAAATTTTTGCCGTCTACACATACGACACTAAATCACAGGTTTCTCGTTCACATTTCGCCCTCGTCTATTATTATATAGGTGGTTCAATAATTTATTTTTTTTGTCTTCTAAGCTCGGCACATTATACGGTCAAACGCACCGACGCCCGACGACACGGTTACGCGCGTATCAAGCCATGGTCGGCGCGTACGAACTTAAAATATAACGTAAATTGAAAAACGTGGCTGTGAAACGGGTCTTAGGACGGGCTCTTATTTACCTCTCCCAGATTCGCGGTGTCGTCAGCAACGACGTCTGCGGTTGACGAGGATTGTCCGGAGCAGCAATATTCACCGCCGGCAGAACTGGTGCTGTACCGCCGAACGAGGTCTCCGTCCGAGTGCACCGAACGCGCGTTGGAACCGTGTTTGGCGGCGGCGGCAACGAACAGCGACCAACAGCTGACGACGGCCACCAGCGTGCCGGCGATCATTGTGGTTCTCGTTCACGGTGCCCGTATAGCGTGTACCGAGGGTCGGCGTCGCGTCAACCGTTCTGTCGCCGAGTCGGCGTGCGTGTGACGCTGACGCGTCAGTGTCGATGCAGGTGCGTCAACGGACGTTTTCCCCACCGCCCACCAGGCACCCAAGGCGATTGTGGGGGTCCCGTTCCAGGCGGTTTGCGGCGTTTCGAACGCCGTACACCGTTTTGCGCACTTACGCAGGGGATGGCAGCGTGTTTTTCGATGTACCAGTGATCGCGACTGTAATTTATGATGTTAGCGGTATAGGTACGTACTATACTCGTATGTTAGGTAAGGTTAGGTTGGATATTAAAGTGTATTATGTGCCACTCGGGCAGTGATATCATTATGTGTACTATATTATTATGATATCGGAACGAATTAATGTATTTTGGATCTAGATAATAGAGGATCTCAGGGGCGGATCCAGAACAATGATCTGGTGATGTGGTGGGGGCCAAACATATAATCACGTACCAAACAAAATTTTTTTATTTTGTAGGTACATTTTTAAATCAGATAAACTTTAGTAGGTATCAAATCCATCATGCCCTTATTGTTAAATTATCATCACTTAGAGATGGTGTACCTAATACATACAGATTGATTAACCAATCACCAAGTATGCCTAACCGGAGTTTTTCTTTAAAAACAAATTTATTTAAATTCTGATTTTTGAATTTTTCACATTTTATGTATACCTACTTAAGGCCATATCTTCGATTATTTAGACAATTATACCACCTAAAGCCCTAAAAGTTGTCATTAATACGAGCTTTTTTTCCAAATAGAACCAACTTTTTTACTGTAAATTATTAAGTAGCTAGGTAGATGTTTATTTTGGAAATTTATATGTATTTAAATCAAAAATAAAATCAATGGTTTCTGAGTTTTTTAAAATGCATATATAGGCACCTACTCAGAATATAATAGTCTTTGAAAATATAAAAAAGGTGGGAAAGTGGATGTCGCTCTGCTATACAGTAAGTTACAAGTGGGTCACTGTAATGGATGGTGTTAAATTTTAATTCAATGATATAAGATCATTGTATAAGAAAAACGATTCTGAGCGAAGACGGCCAGTCAGCATATTATATTATTAATAAGTATATTTTATGATATTATTGTGAATAAAGTAATTTATTATATATTTGCCTATTAACATAGAAGATGCAACCCTGTTTAAATTGTTAATCCTTAGTTATAAAAGTTCAACATTTTATACATTTTTAGCTACAAAATATTTATTAAATTTGAAATTTGAAACTTAAACACTTATAAAAAAAAAAATCGTGCGAATGTATTTTTAATATTTTTCAACTGCCATTGTAACAATATATTAGGAGCCTTGTATTACGTTTTCACGCTTTTTTACCCAACAAATACAATTTAATTGTTATTTATAGAAAAAAAAACTAAAAAAATTGAAAACTTACAAAAATGTTATCGTGTATAGAAAATGGTAATTTAAATATAAAGTGAAATTTTCAAGTAAGTACAGCCATTCGTTTTTTAATTATAACAAAATAAGAAAATCGTTGCATGAGAAATCGAGTGAATATCAAATGTTGTAAAAATATGAATTTCAAACGCTCATAAAAATTTAATTTGACTGTCTTCTAAAAATTATTTTTTTGTTAAGGGAAGAAAGACTTATGAGGAATCTAGTAAAACATTTTAAAATCTTAGATTTAAAAACAAAATTTTTTATGAATTTCTAACTCAAAATAATTTGCAAATTTTCGTCATTTTTACGTATTTTGTCAATATTTGAACTTTAAATGCTTATAAAAAAAATTGTGACTATGAATTTTTAATTTTTTTCATCTGCCTTCTAAAAAATATACTAGGAGTCTTCTATTAAATTTTCAAGCTTTTTTAACCAACAAATACAATTTTATTTATATTTATAGAAAAAAAAAAACCTAAAAAAAAAATGGAAACTGAAAATGTCCATAAACAGCTCAAAATGATTGGAAATTGTTGTGGTGTATAGAAAATGCTAATATAAACATTCAGTCAAAATTTCATGTACCTACGGTAATTTGTTGAAAAGTTGCACCAAAAACCAAAATTGATTTTCTCAAAAACAGATTATGCGTAAAAATTCCCATTTTTCCTTAATTTTTCATGGTGCTTTTGAAAACTACTGGGAAATTTTTACTTTTGACTCCCAAAATACCAACTAGATTCACTTTCCTATCAGAAAAGATACTGTTGAAGAAAATCTAAGCATTTTTACTGTCCTATAGGTGATGACAGCCACAAGAATAAAAAAAAAAAACACATCATTGTAAAATCAATACATTCATTGTTCCACTCAGAATCTAAAATATATAATATTGGATCTTGTATCGATTATACTAACAAATTACCAATT
>NC_042494.1:64332442-64333793 GCF_005508785.2 Acyrthosiphon pisum
CGAATTAAAAATGCGTTTATATGCACCCAACTCCCGGATTAACTCAATGCGCATTAACAGCTGCATATAAACGTGGTGCTAGGTAGCCTTATTAGCGATCGTCGATGACGACGTTGCATGATTCATCGCACGACGACCCGCACACTTCTTTTCACATTTTCGATTTATATATTAAAAAATCAGTAATTTATTTATCACATTGATTACCCATTACCCATACTTACTATTGTGACAACATTTTTCAATTAAGAATAAAGTATAATATTTTATCATAACCGTATTTTCGTTGTCAAAAAATTGTTTTACGCACGCTTATGGTCGACAATTATTCGTTCGTCACTATGCGTATTTTCAGCTAGTACAGTCGACAATTTTCAACATGACGTTATCAAAATGTCTCACTGTTAACGTCTAGTTGGAAATATTCATCTGTAGTAGCAAAAAATAAAAGATCGAATAGTGGAAAATGTAGAGATTTTGGGTGAGACGTATATATTATTATAATATTATTATGTTAAATGTGTATAATAAATTGTGTATAATATTATTTATGTAAATTATTAAGCACGTTGACAGACCGACGTGTATGTGTGTGTGCAGGGGTTTAAGTGGGGGGGGACGCAGGAGGACTCAGTCCCCCTACCACCTCTGACGGCGGTTAAAAAGCGTCCCCTTTAACAAATTAGGATTTTATACAGTAAACATTATACATAAAATTATATATGGAACGCTTAAAACTATATGGAGACATCAGTCCCCTCTTGAATTTTTTCCCACTTTAACCCCTGCCTATTATAGATATACTTCTATAGTATTAAAAAAAATGTACCTATAATAGGTATCAATAATAAATTCCAAATTAATCATATCACAATATCCATTAGGTAACGCGTTATACATCAACAACAAACCGTGTTACTATCATAGATATATAATAGTATACTTAAGAAGTTTCAAGTACCCACAAATAATATTATACAATCATTACAATCACAACAAAATAACTCAAATAGTTTTTCCAGGTTTTTTAATATGTGATTTCGTCCAAATTTGAATTTAAATTACTATAAAAATAAACTGGGCTTATGAATTTCTTAGAATTTTTGGTAACAGAATTAAACTTTTACGTGGAATCTTGTTTTAAATTTTCAAGCCTTAGATATAAAAGTTTAACATTTTATAAATTATTAACTAAAAAATAATTATTCAATTTTAAATTTGATAAATTTTGTCAAAATTTCAACTTCAAATGCTTATAAAAAAAAATTGTGCCTATGTATTTTTAATATTTTTCAACTGCTATTGTAATAATGTATCAGGAGCCTTGTATTAATATTTTACACTTTTTGGC
>NC_042494.1:64333843-64334772 GCF_005508785.2 Acyrthosiphon pisum
ATTTGAGTTTCTTATAGACATTTTTTTTTGATAAAGGTAGATTATCCTATAAAGAATCTTGTATTACATTTTAAAATCTTAGTTCTAAAAAGAAAAATTTTTACGAATTATTAACTCAAAATAGGTAATTTGCTAATTTTCGTGATTTTTACATATTTTGTCAATTTTTGAACTTTAAATGCTAATTAAAAAAAACTGTGACTAAGGATTTTTAATATTTTTCAAATGTCATTGTAACAATATAGTAAGAGCCTTATATTAAATTTTCAAGTATTTTTACACAACAAATAAAGTTTTATTGATATTCATAGAAAAAAAGACTAATACAATTGGAAACTGAAATTGTCCGTAAACAGCTCAAAACAAATCAAAATATTTTGAAAATTTTATCATGTATAGAAAATGGAAATATAAACAACCAGTGAAAATTTCATGTATCTACATCTACAGTCATTCGTTTTAAAGTTACACCAAAAACCAAAATCAATTTTCTCGAAAACAGATTTTGCGAAAAAATTCCCGTTTTTCCTTAATTTTTCTTTTGTTTTTCACGGCGCATTTGAAAACTATTGGAAAAATTTTACTTTTGACCCCCAAAGTACCAACTAGATTCTCTTTCCTATCAGAAAAGGTACTGTTGAAGAAAATACAAGCACTTTTACTGTCCTAAAAGGTGATGACCTTAAGTATATAATATACTTATGTCTTCTAAGTATAGGTAATTAAATTTTAAACTACTAGATTAAATATTTCTTTAAAAAAAAAGTTGAGTAACTTGATTTAAGTGTGAGCTTTGGGGGAGGAGTCTAACGTCTAGGCTGTTGGCGCTTCATGGTTCCGTCTCTGAACGGATGTCCCCGAAAAATGCAGAAATCGATGCATATTGAAGAATCCAAAATAACAGTCAAACCTGTGTAAAACGGAAACGG
>NC_042494.1:64334822-64335775 GCF_005508785.2 Acyrthosiphon pisum
TGGGAAATTTTTACTTTTGACTCCCAAAATACCAACTAGATTCACTTTCCTATCAGAAAAGATACTGTTGACTAAAATCTAAGCATTTTTACTGTCCTATAGGTGATGACAGCCACAAGAATAAAAAAAAAAAAACACATCATTGTAAAATCAATACATTCATTGTTCCACTCAGAATCTAAAATATATAATATTGGATCTAGTATCGATTATACTTACAAATTACAAATTAAAAATTATAAACTGATATAAGATATACAATTTTTAAACTATCATAGCCCGCCATATTTTTTCAACCCATTAAATAAGGTCTTGTTATCCTTAATCCACATAGTGAATAAGGGTGATTCTCATTAAAGAAAATTGTAGTTGGTATTATTTTATCAGCAAAAAACAATCCAAAAATCAGAGAATTAAAAAATACGGTCCTTCAGAATATTTAAAAGTTCCAAAAATCAGAAATGGGGGTGAGCGAACATATGCTAAGCGAATGAATCACTCTGTATATGTAGGTATACATACAATAAAAAAAAAAGGTGGGTAAGTGGATGTCGCTCTGCTGTACAGCAGGTTATAAGTGGGACACTGTAAAATGGATAGAATTAAATTTGAATTCAATGATATATAATATCACTGTATAAGAAAAACGATTCTGAGCGGAGACGATTTGTCAGTCTAGGTATTAGACATACCTATTATAGATATACTTCTCTATAGTATTAAAAAAAATTTACCTATAATAGGTATCAATAATAAATTCCAAATTAATCATATCACAATATCCATTAGTAACGCGTTATACATCAACAACAAACCATGTTACTATCATAGATATATTATAGTATACTTAAGAAGTTTCAAGTACCCACAAATAATATTATACAATCATTACAATCACAACAAATAACTCAAATAGTTTTTCCAGGTTTTTTAATATGTGATTTCGTCAAATT
>NC_042494.1:64336814-64406734 GCF_005508785.2 Acyrthosiphon pisum
ATTTTGATCCAATGCGAACATTTCTAATCGTTTTATTTCATGGAGGGCGTTCTTATACGTTTTAATATCATTGCCGTGCAATGGTACATTATCTGTTTCGTCTTCGGAACTGGATTGTTCAACGTCTATTGAAGTGCAACGTTTCACTGTAGTATCAGTAATAATATCAGTATATTATACGTATAGTATACGTCTATACGCACCTTACGTCAGAACACTACTACGACACTAATCGATAAAATAAACTTATTGCAACGAAATAATCTATATAATTGATATAGATTATATTCATTGACTGATAATTTTAAAATAGTACATGTACATATTTCCATGATATACAGGTTCATGACAAAATATTGTTTCCATTTCCACGTTAAACAGGTTCCATATTATTCAGGGAACGATGTATTTAAAACTACATTAGGTTCGCCGGGACCGTAACATTTTTCCATAAAAGTCAGGTTTCCATGTTATTCGGGTTCCATATTACACAGGTTTTACTGTATATGTAATCAAGTAAACATTACATTTTAATGCTGTATTATACACATTAGCCATAACTCATAATTACCAACTACCAGTAGTTCATTATATTATTATATATTGTTATGAACATTAAAAAAAAAGTAATAATAGTGCTTTCCGAAGTCGTAAGGTTCGTATGTTTTCCTTCGTGCTTCTACCTCCATGCAAACCAAGTTCCAAATTAATTTTCATAATATATTAGGTATAATATCACGTTTATTGTAAAACGATCTTCGATAATGTAATAATTACATAATAACGCTGATAATGAAAAAGGACTTATTTCTTAATTTTTAAAAAATAATTTATGTGCACTTACTAAGTAATACGTTTTCTGAGAAAAAGTATAATATTTTACTTTTTGTAGTATAAAAAATGTGGTTGTAAGTATATTTTATATAATTTTTGTCGTCGTTTGACACGCACCAAGCACGTATTAATCTTTACTCGTTAATATTATTGTTTATTATCTTATATTTTTTGATATGAATTAAAACTAAACAGTCCAGATTAATTCATTTTACAATATTTCCAAAACAAATTTCGTTAATTTAATAGTGTTTTATTATTTTTCAAACTTAACATCAAATACCACGTACCATTTTTCCGCCTTGCTTGGGATTTTTAAATTAGAAAGAGTATTTTTAATATATTATTTTCATTAAATCTTTGAATTATAATTCATTTGTAAACTTATTTTCTTATTTAAAAACTTTTGATTCATATTATCTTATACTTTTTGTAGCTTATTATTTTTCATTATATTTGAAATTGTCTAGTTATTATTTAGCACTTTCTTTAATTAGCAGTTATGAACAACCGTACATGGTTGTCGGAAAAGATATTTTTGGAAAATTTCAAAAATAAATCTCACTTTTTGCTTGGTAATTTATGTTTAATCTTCAATTTACCTTACATAATATACTTTTATTAATTTTCAACAATTTCATATTCACAAATTTCAAAAATAAAACAAATATTAAACCATTACAAAAACATAAAATTTGTTGAAGTATTAGAAATACACTAATACCTATACTATGAACTCTCTATAATTATTCATACGTTTCGGCAATAGTTACTGCTGGGGAATGATAAAAATCCATATCAAACATTAGTAAACATTAAAAAATGAAAACTCACGTTATAAGATAAAATAATATTATTAGCGATTGATTAATATTTAAGATTATAAACCAGTATTCAACTGAGAATAATTACAATAAAATATTATGAATGTACAACAACATAATACCTAGTTATAAATGAGAAATAACATAAGCTTTTTGAAGTAGGTAAGTACTTAAGACTTGCAGGGGCTGGGCTTACTCAGGCAGGTTCGGAATTGGTCCGGCCCGGACGGGTTTTGGGCTTGGCCGGATTCAATACAATTCTAGCAAGACCTACCTTTTTATACTAAATTATAGGTCACTACGCTGGACCAGAAGAGTATTTCTATAAAAATTTATATTATTAAAAACAAAATTATAAACAAAAAAAACATATTATATTATTGACTATAAATCTTAGACACGTACAAGTGAGGTTTGACGAAATTTACTTACTATCTTTTCTTGAATCCGACCTTTGGAAGTTATGTAAATTAAAACAGTTAGGTACCTACATTATTTTACCATTTTTTTTAAAAGAATAAGGTCTACCATGGTCAGGAAAAAACTATTAAAAAAATGGGTCTATCCAGGCCAGGCTTACTAGCTGTCAAAAAATATTACCGAGCCGGACCAGGCTGTAAATTATCAGCCCATGCAGACCTCTAGTAGTCTAGTAAGTACTTACTTACTTTAGGTTAGCAATGGAAACTGAAAAATTATTTTAATTCCTACCTAACATTTGTTCTAGAAATTAAACGTTATTTTCGGATTTATAACTGCAATTCAATTTTCATTTTGATTTAACCTAAAAAGGTGTTGTAATAAAAATGCAGATAATTTCCGCTTCGTTTATCTGTAATCGTCACAAGTGTCCTATTATCGTGAACTTATATGACTCATGAGTCATTGTATGTGCGTGCGTGACTTGTAAAACTAGCACCTGTCTTGTTAATAAATAACAATAATAATATTATGTTTAGTATAGTCAGTATAGACACACGTACATTACTCCTGACTTCGCGTCTTATAGTGCTTCTATAGGAACATTTATATTTGGCCTACGAGAGTGCGTGCGTGCTCTCATCCGCTGTCACCGCCTGCAGTAATGTAGTAATATTTTAATAATTGGTGACAATTCGGCTGCACTCGAGTCCTTCACTCGACGACGGCGGTGCATAGGTACATGGATGTGAATATATTGTGATTGAAATATATTTCCCTGCCGTAACTTTCCGTCTTCAAAAAATATAAAAATATTTCAAAGCCATAATATTTAGACTTTGGATTTATTCTTTTTTTATAAATTTTAGTAACTTTCGAATTTCAAACCATCGTAAAAATGTAGTCTTATAGTTAAAATGTTTGAAAATTATATATTATAGTCTCTAAGATCAGTAATAATTTGTTAAGTCTACATGCTTTTCAAAATTGTTACTTTTACCATGACATTAAATAGATATAATAATCATTTAAAACTACGCATAAGATAAGAAATTAATATTTTACATTGATGTACATGATTTGAGAAAAATTATGAAATAATATTGTGCTTTATCACTATTGTTATTATAGTACCTAGTTTAGAAGCTTGCCAACGATGGATCGAGGCGAAATTAGATATGTATATAGGCTCCTGGAAAATCTACAAACCCTGGACCTGCTTGACTTGTTCAGCGTCTATCTAGGAGGGAAAAAATCTACCAACGGAAATCGTTATCGGATCACTACCAAAAGACCAGTTCTGTGAGGGTTCTAATCTATAGTCAAAGATATCACGAGTGAGGAAGCGGACTTGGAGAGGGAGCGCCAGTCGTTGCAGCACTTTCAAGGGAAGTGGATGTAATTTTCGACCACGGGCTAACAAGCCAGCCCAAGAAGAGATAAGGAGATTGCGGTGAACATGACATCGAGAGCTGTGGGTTGTAGGCCAGATCGGCAATACAGAACAGACAAAGTAAAAAGGAAGAATGATTGACATTGCTAGCCTGATTCCTTTGGATATGCCACCGACCAAGTTCTTCTTACCCTTTCTCTTTCGGCACCACAGGTGGGACGACATCACGAAAATATCCATTGTGAAGGTTGATAAGTTGGGGAATTTCTCATCTACCTCCCATTTGGTTTGTAGGTAGGTACACATAGTTTGTATTGTTTTTATTTTCAATAAAGACTTTGCATGTGAGGAAGTAATATTAAGACAATTCCCCCTCATGTTATAGGGGGACAAGATTCTTAGTTTAAAAAAATATAAACATTGTTTGTGAAATTAATCATTTTCAATTTATAATATAGGTCAGTGGTTTTCAACCTGTGCGTCGCGGCTCCCAGGAGCGTAGTCGGTTATTATCAAATGAGCCGCGTTCGAAAACTAAAAAATAATTGTAATAATTTATAGTTTTTGTTATCTACTTTTCGCTGCCGTGTAAGTTTGCACGCCCTGTACCTACATGTTGTACGCACTTGGGTATGTGAGAGATAGATCGGCCGATCGACAGATTTCGTCATTGAATAAAGTTGGATTGAATAATGTAAATTAATTGTTTGTTTTAAATTTGCGTATGGTAGCCGTATATATGATTTCAAAATCAAAAAGAGCCGTGGACCCAAAAAGGATGAAAACCACTGATATAGGTACATCTTGTATGTTATGATATTTCTATTTATCTTACATAACTAAAGGCTAAAGCTAAAGATATTCAATTTGCATTTTAGCCGAACTTTTATATTTAAACTTATTTTTTTTTATAGGTTATACTTATATTACAACATAAAAATTACTAATATAATACGAATATATTAGGTGTTATTTTTTAAGTATTTAATATTATACATACATTAAATATTATTATAAAAGGTATTTTTTTATAGGTATATTTTAGTTTTACCACGTTCAAATCGTGAATAAGAACTGAGTTTAGTACCATAGCTTGTATTTATTATTCTAAAGACATTTAGACAAAGATAGAAGTTGTCAACCAAGCCAGGGACGGACCCAACATATTTTCTTATAAATATAAATATTATATATTAAATAACAAATAAACAAAATCTAAACTTCTTTTCACATTGGCGCTTTTTATATTAAATAATCAATAATTTATTTATCACATTGATTACCTATATCTACTATTATGACATCATTTTTAAATTAAGAATAAAGTATAATATTTTATTATAATAATTGTATTTGTGTTGTAAAAAAATTGTTCCCCCCCCCAGATCTTTGCTCTGGATTCGTGCCTGAACCAAGCTCATTCATTCTTTTATTATTCATAAACTTAAAATGTAAACTATTATACTAAACATTAACATATAAAAACTTTTTTACATTCCGAAATCATAACAAATAGAAAATCATTGAACCATGTTTTCAAACATAAGATACGCCTTATCTTTATGATATTTAGGCAACACATATATCATTTAAGCTTTTGAAGTGTATTGTAATAATGTACCATTCAAATAATAAAAAAATAATTTATTGTGGTAACTTAAATTTAAATAATAATAACTTACTAATACGATAAGTATAATTCTATAGTTACAAAATAATATTTTACACATTTTCCTTGAATAAAATTAGGAAAATAAAAAAATTTAACTTTTATAGATTTAAGTAAAAGGTATTACCTATAGCTTAGAATTATTATTATTGCTTGTTGTGTGGTGTGTAGCCATTAGACACTGTTAAATAATTTCCTATGCGCCATTTTATGTATTTAGCAACTTATTAAATAGCATAGGTATTATATTATTGATTTCAAATATTATGTATTAATTAATAATTATAGTGTAGGTGCCTATTTCATAATTATTTATATTATGAAAATATTTGATATTGTAATTTTTTCGTTTTTAAAAGCTATTAAAGACTTAATCGTGGCGTAATTTAATGTAAATACCTATTTTCAAAGTTAAAACCATAAAGATATTTTATTGTAAGTTACTTTTTTTGATAATTTATATTAATATAGTACCTATCTAATTAAAAAATAGTTCATACATTATTATAATACAATTACTATACTGTATAGAGTATATGTCAGTATATAGGTAGTGGGTAAAATAGTAATGACGTTTTAGAAATTAGATGTTATGCCAAACTGAGCATTCATGGTAAACAATTCCTAAAAGTAATTTACATTAAAATGAATTCAGCCGAAAACAATAATTTACATTTAGAGTGTGTCACATTTTTTCGTGTTTATTATATTGTTTGAATTTTGTGAATTTGCCAAAAATAGAATAAAATAGGATTATTTTATTAAATAAAATATATGGTTAGTAAATAGTAATCGAAAAAGATTGAATATATTATGTAAAGCGAAATTATAATATTATACACATTATTAAGGCGTTGGCTTATATAAATATGATTTATTGAAAATAAGACTATGCTAATATATTTGTATATTAAATGAAAGCTTTTAACAATTATTAAAATATAGGGTGTTACCACTGACTACTGAGTATCCTCTCTAATCTCATGATTTATTTTTAACTTATCCTTTTATTTTTCACTTATCAAACTTACTCATTCTACAATAAATGTATAGATTGTAGATTTATTTCAATAAAAAAAAAAAAAACAATTAAATAATTAAATATCTTAAAATAATAAATTTTTTTTTAAAAAAAACATGCACTACAATCTACAATTCAAGTATAATATTATATTATAGATTATAATATAATCATTATATCTTATATTCTCATATAATATACATGCTTTATGGTGTTTTTGATTTATTACAGGACAAAAGTCTAAATTCTAATAAAATTTTAAATACAATTATTTATTTTTTTAAATTGTATTCAATAATAAGTATAGGTACATTACTTTGCAATTGACGCATAAGTACAGATTTCTAATTTAAATTTATATTTTTAAAAATATCTTTTCTGGAACTTTTTGATACCTTTGTTTTTTATTAATATTTTAGTTGTCATATATTTTAAATTTTGATTCACTATGCTAAAGTATTAAAGTAATCATGACCATGACCAAAATGTCACTACCTATAAAATAATTAAATTTACGATTTTAATTAAAATAACTGTGTTTATTCCACTTTATCAGCAGACAATTTCATTTAAAGCTATATAAATGTCTTATAATAGATTTTGTATCTTAACTTACAACTATATAATTATATTATCCTGAGCCGAAATGATGTGAAGCAAACGAGGTACTACCTACTCCACAACCGGGAGGTTAACCTACCCAACAGGCTCTAAACCCGGTCGGACTTTTCACTTTAAATTTAAGCTTGTAAACTGATGTCACTATTTATGTGTCTTTATTTATAACTTATTGTAATGTGTCTATGTCTTGGAATTTGGGGATTATTTTTTAACAGCACCTACTGATTTTTTAACTAACCTGATAAAAAAAATTATATGGTATATTGGTATATACTATATTAAAACCGACTAACTTGGTACTTGAAGTCTTTTCAATGGGCCTGCGACGTGCAGACGTTCAATCCACTTGACCGGAATTCTTGTTCTAGGCAATCTCTGACAACAGTTGTACCTACGTAAAATCCACCCGACCACCATATTATTGGGATATTGATTTTTTCTTCGTTCAGTGATGTGTGAGGTTCACGTGAATAATATTACCTACTGTTTATTTATAAGTTTTTTAAGATTTTTTTATGGTATTTTATAAGTTATGAATAATTTTTTTTGTGTAACTTGTTGAATTTCTGCTTTTAGATTTCGAATAATAATAATAATAATAATAATAATAAGAGATTTATATAAATATATAATATACTCTTAAATAGTATATAATATTTAATAGTAATAATATACTGATCAAGAGTATCATTATAATAAATTGCTACATTTTGGGAAGTTAACAGAGGAAGTTGTTGAAGTAATAAATGAATCAAGGTGTATGTTCGACCACTATATCGTTTAGTAATAGAAATATTAATATATGATTAAATCGATTTTTTTTATGGTATTTTACATAATATTTTTAAAAAGGTTAATTAATTGCACATGTTGAAAATCATACTATATATTGTTTAGTTCTATAATATAACAAATGATACGAAGAAATGAAACATAAAATTGCGTACATTTATAGGTTACATTTTGTACGTGGTAAACTGGTAGGTTTAAATACCTATTACCTATTATTTATTAGTTATTACGCAATTTTCCAAAGCATATTACTTTTTTAAAATATAAATTCAATTTAAATTTATTGTATGCTTATAGGTATATTATATTTTATTGGTTTCTTTCAAACGACTTCTTAGTATTGCTATCATTGAGCATTTTCCTTCCATACTTAGAAAATAAGTAGGTACCTACACTTATTATAGTGATTATGCATGTACTATGCCATATTATAAAATATTTGCATTAATATCATATTAACTCTATACGAAAATACTAACTATTTATCTACAACTATACACGCCTGCAATATAATTATATTTTAATTTCATTACAGAAATTATTGTATCAAGCTGTGTAAAAAAGGTTGATTTATATTCTTATACATATTATATTATATTACTATTGTAGTATTGTTGAACATACATTAAATAGAAATGATATGGAATCAAATAATATCATAATAATAATGTGTTTATTTCTAAGCACCAATATGGCGTCATACTATGCCGGAACTATTATACGGTGAAAAATATTAATATTTTCAAAACTTGTTGACACTTTCCTTAAATCAGCTATTAAGACTTGTCGACCTTGCTATAGTACACAGTACACACAATAATATTATAAACTGATCTAATAACCTCGTTTTGAACTAAAAACATTTAAATTAGGAAACAAGGACTATATAGCTATTCATAGTAAAATTTCTTTTACACCATACATTTCTAATCGTATCATATTAATGCAGTATTTAGTTGTATTGAGTATATCACAAGACTACTATAGTACTATAAATGCCCTTAATATTGTTCTTAAATCGTCATAATACCTATAATACATACCTAGCATTTGAATGTCTATTGCAACATATATGAATTATGTTGGCGCGTTATTATTTATAAAATAAATAGTTTTCAAGATTTATTTTGCTACTTGACAAAACGTTTTTATTTTCTAGGTGCTTTCAAAAATTCAAAATAAATAAAAAAATGAAAATAATATCTTCTTCTATAAAGTCATAAAATGCTAAAATGTATTATTAATCGAATTTTAGATTTCCTTATCTAGATTTTTAGTTTTTTGTTACTATATAATTATTAATTAGTGAAGAACATAAATATTGTGTTGTATATTAATTTTTCTATTTTTTTCTCATATTTTATTTTAATTCCAACCAATGTACCTATACCTATTGTCTTAGGTAAACAAAACGTTCGTTGTATTTATTTTACGCCAATATCTACCCTAATACCAATATACTTCTATAGTTTTATTTGTTTAAGAAGACAAAACTTTGAGCTGCCTACTAATTTATTTGCTAATATTATTATTTAGGTACATAGACATAAATTAGTGTAACAGAAAGCAATTCAAGTTGGTAGAAATACATATATTTCAATATTTTCTTATAGAACATTAGCATAATGTGTCTAAATAATGTTCAATTACATTCCCGTCTAATTATATGTTAAGCATTTTAGTTTTTACATATTAATTATAATAGATGCCTATACCTAGCTAGTGTGAAAAATGAAAACAGTAAACATATTATTAAAATACCTATTTATTATATTATTTAATATTATAAGAATTTAAACATTAAATTTAAATTATAAGTACCTATATTTTTATTTGATTTCAAACTAATACCTCCATGACAGGTGTTCCACATTATATACTCACGGGTGTCATAAATTTGGATAAAAAATATAATATTGCAATGTTTGTCCGTTGAAAAGGGTTCATTCGGATCAATGATATTATATTGATAATTCGTAATGAATTGTATACTTATACTTAATATTACAAAAATAAATATATTAATTACTTCTATAATAATTATTTAAATAAAATATGTATGATATATTGAGTGTAAAAATAATCAAAAATTAATTACAATATGTAATACACTAAGTATTATCGGTATAATATTACCTACCTACCTATACTAAAATACCTAAATATTATTGAAATAGAACAATAAAATATATTGTTATAGGTACTCAATATATATATATATATTAGACAGGAATATGATAACATATTATTGTACTCTATATAGGCATAGTTAATTTATATATTATGTTACGTTTAAGTCGTATCATTCCCATAGCAATAAGTAATAACACATTAAATAATATTTTTAACACATGACTTTAATAAGATATGATTTTTATGACACTTAATTTTATGACCCAGATTTCTAATATCTTCGTATACTATACTGATTATTGCAAGTTCATAGTAGGTAATTTGTAATATTGTTTTTTAATTATTATGCCAGAAATATAAATTATAATATTTAAGTTTATTATGCCCTTTAAAGTTTAATATTAATCCTCAAGTGCAATGCCTAAGTTTTTATCGTCTCGTACCAGTTGATCACATGATGACGAATGACGATGCTCGTTGTGTCTTGGTGGATATCATGCAGTGGCGTAACTAAGGAACAGGTTAGGAGTATCCGGAGTATCCCCCCTCCCACATTGTATTATAAAGCCCCTTATTTGCGTCTTTGGTATTGCCAGTTACCAGCACAATATATTTAAATGCATTATTACTTATAAAATCCCTTCCTGCTTATTGAAAATTCCTGGGCACCGTTGTAAACTTATATAATATTATGTATACGTAGGAGAGTAGCGTATGGCATACGAATATGGAATATAGTTGTACCTATAAGTACTTAAACTAATTATCTGATCTGATCAATGTATATTATAGTCTGTACTCTATAGTAAGGTACGAAGGTACCTTTATTAACAAGCGATAAATGTATTCATTGGGTTCAACCCGTGTTTTTTTTAACACTTTCAGATAGGTAACTCCGAGATTGTTATCTTTGAATTTTTTGGAAATTCAACATTCTACTATTGATAATAATATACGATTCAATAGGATTGTACTATGTAAAACGAATACCGGTCAGCTACAGATAGGTGTCAGGAACTATATAGAATTTATTCAATAATTAATTATATACGGTGAATAAAAAAAAGTCGGGTATAGGCATGTTTATTAACTTATATAATTTTATCACCTGCTGTATTATAGGTAAGTACCTAATGTTATTATTATTCTTACAGTAGTATTCGTAAATAATCGAAATTTCTAATGGAGCTATTGATGCGCGTAGTTCGTAATGTACATTGTACCTACACTTACCTATTATGATATTGTATATTGTACCTATAGTCATGGGCGTATATTGGGAGGGAGGGCAAGAGAGGGACATGTAAGTAGTAATTGTATTAATTAAATAATAGAGTGCATTATTTATGTTATATATTTTACATTTTATTAGGAATTGAACTACTTACCTATACTCTTATTTATTTTAAGAATAATTATCAAGCTATGATAAATTTATATATATTATTTTATGAATACACTCCCAGAGCTTGCGTATTTTTCATTTTACAAAAATGAATACATTTCAATACAGTATTTATTTAAAACTGATTTTTCTGTTCAAAACGATATTTTCAAAAATGAAAAAATATACCAACTTTGCAGAAGAGGTCAATATTATTAAAAAAAATACAGTCCCTCCCGCCCTGGATTTTCAAAGGCGCCCTCGCCTGTATAGTATTTCTCCTCGAGAAAAAATAGGTACTGAATACGCCACCGATCCAGCCTGGACCTATTATTATTATCATTGTATTATATTTTAAAATAATTTATTGTAAATAAAATGTATCGTACTCGTAATAAAATTATTATCATAATACCAGCCATATCAATTCCGCACGCGATACACGGTAGATGGCGCTAGCGCGTCGTCAAAACTTACAACCACCCCACCCGCCCGCCGACCATTGAGCCAGACGCGCCGGATGCACACACGCACGTCCGACGACGCGACGGTCGCCGTACACGCCTCGGCATCAGCAACAGGTCGTCGGTCTCTCGCGCGCGCTCGTACGTTCCTCTCATTAATATCAGATGCGCCCGGCAAACGATTCAGTCCCCACGTTGTGCCCGTTTACACGCGTGTGTGCGATTTTCTTTTTGTGTATGTGTGTCTGTGCATTTGTTCTATCATATTATTGATATTATTATAATATTATTTGATAATTAATTGTTATCGTTACAATCGCACAAAACGTATAATAATATTAAATTTATTTTTCCACCGGAAAATGTAAGACGAACGATTCGCGTGTTCACTTCGAGTTCAGTGCGATCCGCTTACGTGATATATTATACACGACATCGTTATAATACCCTCTCCCCCCATCCTCAAAATATACCGTAAAATCACAGTGGTTTTTCGACCGGTTGTTTGCGAATTACATTTTTTTTTTTATCGTTTTTGAGTTTTTGTGCCGTTTTTCTGACTCTCGCGCCGCCCTGTGTGAGGAAAACGACATAATTATTCGACAGACGCTGCGGGAAAACATGACCATGTCCTGTCAAGAGATGGACCCTTTGGGCATGTACATGGAGCTTAAGCTCGACCCGTTCATTAACGAAGACATGAAAGACTTCAGCTGGGACTCGGATTTGGATCAGGTGATTAATGATTACTTATTATTTGATTTTCCTCCTATATATACAATGCAAGTATATCTACTGTTTTGACTTTGTTTGATTTCTTGTACCACTATTTTTCGAAATCCGTCGATTACGTTGTTCTATAATACGCTCTGGCTATAATAACGGCCAAACGATGTCAATAGGTTTCCTAGGAAAATTCGTTTTCTTTATACGTAATATACGAGGTAAAAATATAGCGACACGTTTTCTTCCTATCGTAAATTGTAATATACAGTTCAAAAAAAACACATGGACGTATATATTGCATGCAATATAAATTATAGTATACACATACCTATATATTATTATCTATAGTTGCAAACAACAGGAAATTAAAATCCAGCTGATAGTGCACAATGTTGACCAAATAACAGAAAAAAAATCAAACAGTCATCGAGTAGGTACATTATTTTGCAAAAGTAAATCGGCCGTATCACATTCCACAATCACATAATATATTATACACCTATATACCTCCTATATTGTTTTATGTATACAGTTATAACTTGTAATATATACAGGAAGCTTGTACATAATAAAGAATACATCAAAGTACCTATAAAAAAATATATTAAAATCACCATCGAGCTCGAAATAACTAAAAATAAAATACAACCTCTCGATATCAGCGATCGAAATGTGTTCAATAAATTAATATCCTAGCAAACATTTTAATCGGTCGTGTTTTTAATGAATCATATGAATTTCTGGTTTGACACAGAAAACGCCCACGGAAGAAAAAGTCCGTTTAGCGCGTACCAATATATAATAAATATAGGTACCTACCTACCTTATATATAATTTAACATGTACGTGTGTGTGTGTGTGTGTGTGTGTGTGTGCAATATATATATTTTTATGCTCATTTTTATATATATCTATATATTATATATATTACAATCGCTAATATAATATTATATTCCATTAAAAATGTTAGAAATGTCATTATTTAATATAGAATTAATATCATTATTGAGAACATACAATTTTTCTTAACATTTTATTGCAATATAATATTAAAATCATTTTAATTTTGCATAGAAATGAATTTAGCAATTAATATGCCCAATGTGTTTATATGCATATTTTAACCGGGCGTGTGCCGCGCAGAAAACCAGTTTTATAATAGTTGGATTAAAATTAAAAATGTCTCTCTATAATATGCTGGCCCGTTGCGTTTAACTACCGTTGGGGAAATTTCCGATTTTAATTCTAACCGAAAAATATTCAATTAATGAATAATGATTAATTGGAGTCGATATATTTACATAATATATAAATACATCTTATCTCGAGCACATTTATGCGATACGTGTGACCTTGAGTCGATAGAATTTTTTTATTGAATGTTAACCTAACCTACTATTGTGAACAAAATATGCTGCTGCATAGAAAACGACATTTGAAAGTTTGATTGTTCTTTCACCTACACTTTCTTCATAGATCAAATTGACTACCAGTAATACAAGGGAATGTTTAATTTCTCGTGCGCAATTGTATAGAATAAAAAGTTGTACTATATTATTTATGTGCTTATTACCAACATTTTTAACTTTTAATTTGTTTTTACGTAGTTTTCCAAAGCCTCAAAGGTGATGATATGGGTTGATACTACTATAGGCATATGGCCAGAATCTCACGTAATAAATTTTAAGGAGTTGTTACTATTGTCTATTATAATATTATATTTTATATTGTGCTCTTAGGAATATTTAGGGTCATGTTATAATAATATATTAGGTATTATTATACACGTATTATCGAAACGTATTTATCCGTTGGCCTTTGAAACTGATATAAATACAATTCATACTCTCGTATTGTGCACCTTCAGCAAATACAATATATAACGTTACATGCCTATTATAATATTTACCAGTGAACTTTTTAGTATTAACGCAATAACATATTGTAATAATATAATATAATTTAGGCTGTAAAAATGGAAAATAATGTGCGATAATTAGATTATAACACCCATTATAATATACGGGTATTTCCGAATCGGAATATAATATGGTCCGACACAGCGCAGGGGTCATGCACTCGTGCGCGCCTTTATCTATTAAATGGTTTTAATCATAATTTATATAAAAAAATTAGTCATGGGGGAGCCCTTATCATATAGAAATTGAGTTCTTTATATGTTTTATTCCTCAATGAGGCTAATGAGGGCTACTTTCTATCCGGGTCGTTTTATTGCATTTACTACCCGCGATGTTGTCCTGGTTTTTTCCGTAGCTACGAGTGGCGTAAAACTCGCCAACCGCCGATTTAAACGTTGTATGAATTACATAGTCATTACCTAATGTTTTCTGCAAACCAAATCGCTGCGAATTGTGTTGCCTTTCGCAAAAGTCGTTAATATAATAGGTACCAACAGCGGTAACGATAGCGGTCATGGCCGGCGCGTGTATAATAATGTTAGTTTATAGTCACTGTACCGTAATGCAATGAGGAGACCCTCTTGACAAAAATATATATTCTGGTTGATAAATCGGCTTCAAGTAGTTCTTCGAAATCTCGACATCATAATATTATAGTATCCATTATCTGTGTAAAAATACTATTGCTAATGGTATGGATATTACTCATAGTGTGTGCGGCTTCCAAAGAAGTACATATATTACCTTTTTTAAAAAAAAAACTGATATCCGACAAACGGATGGTATCTGCATTCTTTATACGAGTTTACTTAAGTGCGCGTGTACAGTCAGTGTACACGGTTCCAAGTATAATTTATACATATATATATATAAATTATATGTACCTATATACTCCTTTTGTTCCGATTGTTTCATTTTTTGTTTTTTTTTGTTTTTTGCGAAATCACATTTATATTACAATACCTATACACTTTACAATGCATAATGCGGGTCGACATAATAATATTACGTTATGCGCATTGGAAAAACTACAAACATTTTTGCATTTAAATCATGGCCGCCACAACCACCCACCGCACGTTTGCGCCGCCATAGTCGTTCTGTATAATCGCGTGCACTTTCCCTTTTTTTCCAGCCGTTTCACATTACAAACGATGACTGGTCGAAATGATCGAATTACCGATTTCCGGCAAACGTCGTGTAGGTGGGCAAGGCGACACAGTTTTTACCGACAAATAAAAAATGCATTTTCATTATTATATTCTGATGCTGAGTGAAATGCATATTTATTTTTTAAAAATACGGTATTATTATTATAAGTTTATCTGCGAACGCTATTCCGGGTCGAAGGAGTGCCCAAATAATTCACGCAGCACTATATTATATACCTAAATCGAGTATAGAGTCTATATGGATCAGCTGCAGAATAAGTATTTTTTTATTTCCTCCTTACTGTGCCAAGGGTATTTTTATCAGAAAACAACCGACAACCGTGGAAACTTTTTTAAAAAATGTCAGCAAGCATTTTAATCTTCACCAAAATCGGCTTAGAATCTTTGGTTAAATTCGATAATTTATTGTTTCTTTTACAGGAAGATACCTACACCGCTACCCAGCAGTGGGAAGGTGAACGAAACGAGACCAGTGTTTAACATACATGGGATTTTTATTATTTTACCTATTATTCATTTTACCTATATATATATATATTTTGACTTCCCTTTTATATTACATTCCAGTGTACATATTTTCAGTCACAAATACGACGTGCCTATCATTGATATACATTTGCCTCTTTCCGTCCACCATAATATGCGCACATATAATACATAGACAGCCCGCCGTTATGGACGGTAACAATTTCTAGGTTGGTATTGCGCTCGTCACAATAAGCCGGAAAATTCGTTTTCAGTCATCTGACCGCGAAATCATTAGTAAATGTTTTGGTTTCCCGCTGATTGACTGCAGTAACGGAGACAGTCTTTATAATGATGTAGTTGTAACTCGTAATGGCCGTTAAATCTGTCTTAAGAAACATAAGATTTGTCTCCTCTACAGTAGTGGCCCACTTTCTGCGTGAGTTCGTCTAGACGATTGCATTAACTCTCCCCCTCTGTAGAAAATTCAAAATATTATGATAAAGTATATAATATTATGAATTATGATTAAGCTTCTTATATTATGTATGTATTATTTATATTATATGTATAATATGTACAACGATGATAGTGAATAGTAATGATTGATGAATGATGGAGGAATATCAGCGTTTATATTTAGTTTTCTAAGCAGTGTTAGTGTATAGCGTGATTATAATTACTTTTAAAATATTATTTATCTTTTTACGGGTAATCATAATCTGTGAACCATATTGCACTAAAATGCACATTAATCAAATGCAATATCCATATTATACAAATGAATATTGAAATATTATGCATTATACGTATGTTTTCGTTTTTTTTTTTTAATTTTCAGTTAAATTATTAACTAGGTAAATATAGATAGTTTTATTTGACATTTTAAAATTGTATTAATAATTTATTGTTTCGGCGGATCCTCGGTTCATATTATTTATTTGTTATACACTATTGTTCTATACTGTGTAGGTACTAGGAAGATATTTTCTGTAGTTTATCATATAAAATTAAACATACTAAAGCTAGGTACCTAATAATTAGTTGTTTAATGAATTGATAATAAATAATAATATTCATGATGTAGGTAGAAATGTAAAATAATCTTTAAAAAATTAATGAATCAGGTTAGGTACATACTTAGATTGCAGTAGTTATTACTTAAATCGAATATTAACTGAAAAAAATGGCATTTATGTATAAAAGAGTTTCACTTATAAGTTATAACTTGATAATAATTGATGTATAATATATTCGTTGAACACTAGTTTTTTTTTATTTATTAAGCTTTTACCGAGTCTCGTTCATTCTCGGAATAACAAATAAAAAATTGTCCGTCCTTTCAATATGCTTATTTTTCAACTCTGTAACCGGTTCGGAAGAATCAGTTATAATAACGAGTTAACATTTATTTTGGGATTTTACTGTATATTTAAAGAAAAAAATAATTCTTATTTAGTGATATGTTCCAAATATGAGTTTTATAAATGTTTGTTTGAATAATACGCTCGACACGTTACGGAATTTGAATATAAATAATTCAAAAACAATATAATATATAGATTAGGTATACCTAATATAATAAGAATATTAAATGACAATATAGCGACTGTATTATTTTCGTTAGGAATTTCGGTTGAAAAGCTGTGATATCGCGGTCTACATAAAACGCGTCTTCGCGCGAAACGTTATCTAAGTGTCATAATATATTATTACAAGAAAAACATCTGAGGAAACGGCCGCATGGGCACGGGCATACTAGTATAGACGAATAGACGTATAATTATGTATAGCATAACAATTATTATTATTATTATATTGTCCACGGGTAGTTAGGCGTAGGCACTAGGCACCATAATATACGTATAGGGTCTTCCAAATGTCGTGCGACAACAACACGACGCTGGGATTATATTATTTTTATGTTGGTTCTTACGCGATCCTCGCCGGTTTTGTCAGACAACGTTTTGAAGACCCTGCATGACTCCATACGCATATCATAATACGATGTGCCTAAGCTCGGTCACGAGTGTACCTACTTAATATTTTATAATATATACGTTATATTGTTAGTGATGATGGTCCTGTTTTGGGCGCTGTAGACGCACATCAGTTGGTTATGTAACAGCACAAGCTTGATGTTATGTATATTTAATATTATATGGTGCCTATTATGGACAGCGATAATATTCAATTGATTGCGTTTTAAGTGCGTTAATATTCCAATTAGAGTTTACGTAACAATATATCATCGCGAAATCCTGCGCGAATGTCACGGGCTTCGAAGGTATAATATAGGTACACCCGCTGTATGTCATATTATAATATTACACAAGCTTACGACTGTACGAGTACCTATATTATTATATTATTAAATATATATAATATATAGGTATATAAAATGGTCGAAGATAGGATTTCCGCACGAATTCTCGTACACCGCCGTGGCGGGACAGTTCTCACGACGATTACACACGCACCTGATGCGAAACGACCGCGATATAATAGCGTATATACCTTTGTAGGTAATATATAATATACTGCAGTCCACGTATCGTACATGGGTATGCAGTGTTGTACAGAGTATTTTACGCGATAGGTATATTCTACTATAATACATTTTGATAACGGCTATCGGCGATTAAACACCCCTCGTATATATTGGTACCAGTTGATACGCGTACAACAGGTCGTCATCGTTTCGTCGGCGGGGTGAATATTCATTATAAAGTCCCGTGTCCACGACTGATAATTGATATAGAGGTGTACGATAGAAACGCTGCTCTGGAATACAATAAGTGTATGTGTATATTGTATAAAATGGTATATTATGTAATATATAATACGGTTTACGACGACGCCGACTGCTTCACCGGAAGGCGTGTGCGCGCGCGAGACCCGTAAGGAAACGTTAATGGATTTCCAGTCTCTCGCTGCGAGCCCATATTATATACACGCATACGCATGCGCGGCTATTCTTTTAAGGTATATAGACGCGATCAAACGCACGTGTATGTGTGTGTGTGGTTCATAATATATATTTATAATATTGTATATAATGTTGCCATCGCGGGCCGTCCCGCAAGGTCGATGACTCCTGAAACCCGTGAAGCGTACAACATTTTCCCCCCTGGGCCTCATCGAACTTCTCACGTGCGGCCGCGCGTCCGCGGGATTAGAAGTATATTATATAGTCGGTTGGGTATAAGTATTTAATATATATCATACAGTAATAGCAGTACCTGGTTGTAGTAGTAGTAGTAGTAGTAGTAGTAGTAGTAGTAGTAGTAATAGTAGTAGATGAAATCTGTATGGAATCGTAAGAAATGAGAAGGAAAAGAAATCCGGTTTTTTTTCGGCTGCTGGAAACCGGTCAGGGATAGATTTTGATTATTCTTTTCAAAGGGTGGAGAAGTCGATACGCACACACACATATAATGATTTTCGTATGTTTGTGTGTGTATGTGTGTTTTTCTTGAAAATCTTCGAGTGACGTCACACCGGTCATTGACGCCGGTGAAGTTACATTTCCAAGGTCTGGCGCGTGTGTGTGAAGAACGTTTGGTCGTCCATCTCTCTCGAAGGTCGACTGGATTCGACACTCCTTAGCTTGTAACGGAATTGTCATCACGTACGTAACGCTTATATTATATTATATACGTCTTACCTGTGCGCGCGAGTTCATGTGTGTGTGTGTGTGTGTGTGTGTGTGTGTGTGTGTGTGTGTGTGACGGCAATGGCTGTGGCCGCGGTCATCGCCGCCGCCGCAGACGGATCCCATAAGGTGTCTCGGAAAACAATACATTATTGTAGTAGGTAGTACACATAATATAACCTAACCTAGGTTCATACCGCAGCTGTATATAATATATCATTATTGTATTAATATTGGTATTCGACGGTCGAGGCCTGAGCGGCAGTCGCCGCCGTCTCGTATATAATATATATATATAGGTATACGTGTCCGACAAATATTCGGAAAATGTCTACACTGCGTCGAGATCATCGCTATAATATATATTTATATAGAAACGGTGATGGCGAATCGTGACAAGAATCGCGTGGGCTTATTATATGCACTTGTATTATTTTTTACTATAGTCTCGAAACTTACGACCGAGGTCGCTCGAAAATCTGTTCAAAACTGTAGTCTCGAAGTAACAGGGATATTTTTGTGACGCGTTGTAGTTGTCGTTTACCACAAAGTATAATCGAATGATCTCGGTGCAAAGATCGAAATGATACTTATTTTCTACACCTATATATATCACACTATTATACATTAGAAGAGTTTTTTTTTTATAAGACACGTACCTACTCGTCGTTTAGTAATAATTATATGTAGTTTATGCGTTCTTATAACATTATATAGGTAGGTACTATTTAAACATTGAATGCGTTTACTTATCGGGACGTGTTAATTAGTAGCATTTAAAAAAATAAATAATTTTAATGCATTCACATGAGAACCTTAGTTCATAAAAATGGAATGATGTTAATGCAAGTCTTCATACTATAATCATGGTTGAAGTCTATAATATACATAATAGTATAATACCAGTTACCTATTATAATTATTAAATGCATTAATTGCAATTTAAAATAATATAACTACCTATTATAAATTTAAAATACCTATTAATGTATATATTTCTATACCTTTTATGCATTTAATATGATAACAATAAAAAAATTACGCTCGCGGTCTATCGGTGAAGGCCGAGGTGAAGGTATCGTTCCATTTGATGTCGAAAATAAATATAAACCAACATAGTTAAAAATAAAACACTTAATATTCATTATTACGGTTCAAAACTGAACTATTTAAAGTTTAAAACCTAAACTGTAATATCTAAGTAAAAAATAATGAATGTATATTTTATAATATTTATATCAAATTATATAAAATATTGGTACATTTTTTTTCGTATTTCGATAACGTTTGACAAAAATTTTTAGAAAATACTAAAATATAATATATATAGTCTATAGTCTATACCATAATATCATATTTATTTCTAACAATATAAAAAAAAATACATACCTATCTAATCATTGTTTTTAAAATGTTTTATTCAACACAATTGGGAATATATCTGCACTTCTATTTTTTTTTTTTATAAATTCGTAGATTTTAAATTCTATACGATCTCATCGCGCCAACGATTTAATAGTTGTTTTATTCAAATTTGTCTGTGCGACTCAACATCGTAGGTAGGTATGCTATTATGCGCGTTACTGGCATGTTTTATTATATTTTATTATTATAATATATTATTTTTCACGCAGTGTCTATAATACAGCGGACGCTCTGTTATTTGTAGGTGCGAATCCGTATCGCGGAAAAAAAAGAAACTATATGATATTATTATACTATACAGTGAGTAATAAAACAATCTGAACATTCTAAACACGTTCGCTCGACTATTCAAAGGTTGGGCACCTCGCCGAGCACACCATAATGTCATATTATACATAATATTATGTCGACTGGATTCCGGGTTTATTTTTCGTCATTATTATAATATATTATTATTATTATTATTATTATTATTATTATTATTATTTGCTATCTGTGCGCAGCTTATGTTATTCCGTTTGAATGTTTGATTCGAGTATCGCAGATATGACATTATACGAAGTCCGAGCAGGTCGAACACTCGGTCGAACAGTATCGGGTGACGCTTTTATAAACTGTGTACATAATACGCAGGACAGCAAATCAAAAAACATATGTTAGCTTTCGTACATAGCAAAATAATATGTAATAGTGATGTATGTATATGTAATAGTCTCATATTATAATATGTTATACAGGCATATAATAACATATGTAATGATCTCAATAAGGGAGAGGAACGGCAATTGCGGGATTTGAACCTAACCTATTTCATATATATATATATATATATATTATTATATATGTGGGGAGGGGGGGGGGGGTGAAACGATCGAGTACGGACGTATGGTACCGACTATAACACGTGGGTGTAGAAAACTCGGTCAGAAAATCGTCCAAACTATATATTATATTATGTATATAATAATATACTATTATTAAATCGGCGTTGGACTACGTTGACGATTCGAGGGCGGTGTCGCCCCACACACACACACACACACATATACCAACAATATACACAAGTATATATACATTCCACCTCCCCAGTGGACCCTCCACCACCGCACCACCATATCACCGCCTCCACGCGTCCGACTTAATCCTCCTTTAATATACAATATCGTCGTGATGGTGTATATACAGGATTGCACAGAAATAAAGCTCGCAAAGTGATCCGAAACCCACGCTCTGCTGACGTCATGCAGCGATCTCGGGGGACGATGACGGTGGCGAATGACGATCACAACCCCCACGAGCGTAACAGTTTTCCGTCGTCGCCGTCGCCACCGCCGCCGCCACTATAACCCCTGCTGAGCAGCGACGCGCCTTTGCGAAACGTTTCGTCTATATATTATTATGTAACGAAATATCGGAAAATCAATTTGTCAGCCACGGCGCCCCCAGATGGTTACGATATATTATTATTAATATAATATTATGTTCAAATGTCTTATTATTAATATAATTTAATTGTTATTGCGTAACGCCTATAATATCTATATACGTATAATGTAATATTATTAGATCTATACAGTTAACGCAGTGAAATGTGTGAGCCGTTTTCTTATAAGCTTGTCCGGTATATCAACAATAAAGAACAGTAAAACATTTTAGGGTATAAAATACTAACACACTTACATATTGCATATATTTTGAATTTTTCTAAGGGATGAACAATGTAGAGATATAAAAATATTAACAACATTTTTAAATTTATTGAGTTTTATTTAAAATTATATGAGAAATGTAATTATATTATTTTAAATTTGATGTATTGGTGACATATTGACATAGCTCTAACCAAAAATGAAAATAAAAATTTTTTAAAACTGTTTTTAACCCAAACGATTTATTCTGATTAAACTAAGACTTTTTGTTTTGTTTATATCCAAACCTGATCTAAATGCATTATTGTTAATTCGAAACAGGGACCAATTTTCAATTGACCGGGCATTTACTTCAAATTACCATGAGTTTCGAGCTATTGAGAATCGCCCCTATAATAAGTCCTAATATTTGTTATTTTCAACACCCCTAAAAAAGTAATGAGTGCAGTATTTGTTACAAATTTACAATAAGGTTATACCGTATAGAATTAAAATCCAAAAAGGATACAATAAGAAATTACAGCTTAATCAGTATTCATAACTAATTTTTTTAGTCTAATATGTGAACAAAACATTTGCTCACACAAACCATATTTTAGATTCTGAACTTTGATTTTACAATGATGTGTTTTTTTTTTTGTGTGTCTGTTATAACGGTTTGGGCAGTAAAACTGCTTCGATTTTCTTCAACAGTATCTTGTTTGATGGGAAAGTGAATCTAGTTGGTGTATTCAGAAGGTCAAATTTTAAAATTTTCAATTGTTTTCAAAATTGCTGGGAAAAACAACATGAAAATTAAGGAAAAACGGGAATTTTTACGCAAAATCAGTTTTTGACAAAATCGATTTTGGTATTTGATGTAACTTTAAAACAAATGAACGTATATACATGCAATTTTCACTGGTTGTTTATACTTGCATTTTCTATACACGATAAAATTTTCAAAATATTTTGATTTGTTTTGAACTGTTTAGGAACATTTTAAGTTTCCAATTTTATTAGTATTTTTTTTTATGAATATAAATGAAACTTTTTTTGTTGGGTAAAAAAACTTGAAAATTTAATACAAGGCTCCTACTATATTGTTACAATGACATTTGAAAAATATTAAAAATCCTTAGTCACAGTTTTTATTTATAAGCAATTAAAGTTCAAATATTGACAAAACACGGAAAAAATCAGGAAAATTAGCAAATATTTTTGAGTTGAGATTTCATTAAAATTTTTCTTTTTAAATCTAAGATTTGAAAATGTAATACAAGATTACTCATAATATTGTCTACCTTTATCAAAAAAAAAAATGTCTACAAGCAAATCAAATTAAATTTTATGAGATTTTGAAATTCATATTTTTACAATATTGGATATTCACTCGATTTCTCATGTGACGATTTTCTTATTTTATTGTAATTGCAAAACGAATGACTGTAGATATTTGAAAATTTCACTGAATGTTAATATTTTCATTTTCTATACACCATAAAATTTTGAAAATATTTTGACTCTTTTTGAGCTGTTTACGGACATTGTCAGTTTTCCATTTTAATTTTTTTTTCTATAAAAATCAATAGAATTTTGTTTGTTGGGTAAAACAGTGTGAAAATTTAATGTAAGGCTCTTGATATATTGTTACAATAGAGACTGAAAAATATTAAAAATACATAGGCACAATTTTTTTTTATAAGCATTTAAAGTTCGAATTTTGACAATATTTATCAAATTTTAATTTTAATAAATATTTTTTAGTTAAAAATTTATAAAATTTTCAACTTTTATAGCTAAGGATTAACAATTTAAAATAATGTTCCATGTAAATGGGTAAATATATAAATTACTTTATTCACAATAATATCATCAAATATATTTAGCAATATCATAGGCTGACTGACCATTTTCGCTCAGAATCGTTTTTCTTATACAATGGTATACTATATCATTGAATTCAAATTTAACACGATCATCCATTACAGTGACCCACTTGTAACCTACTGTACAGCAGAGCGACATCCACTTACCCACTTTTTTATTTATGGAATGAAAAAAATATTAAGATTTGACACAAGCTACAAAAAAAGAAAATATTCATTTTGCAATCGAGAACCACCGTAATAATCATATTAAATAGGTACCTATATATAAGTACGTATTAAATATTAATACTGACTTCGAGGTAATAATATGTACCTATATATGAACCTGATATAATTACCATCGCACGAAGACGCGATGATACATAAAAATGACCAGTGCAGATTGTCGCACCCAAGGCCGCCGTAACTATAGGAGTTTTTCATAAATATATATTTTTTTTTGTTTAGCCCACATAATATTTTTACAATATGAATAAATACAATAAATTATACTAACTGCTGTATTATTCGGCGGCAACGTGAAAAAAATCTACTGTACACGAGTGCCGAGCACACATCGCTTACCCTACACCTCTATATTATAGAAGGTATCTATATAATAGTTGGACGTGGCGGTAGACACCTAATATAGGTACTATAATGACCGATGAAACATTTGAATGTATACTATCGCGTATTCGTAAAAATATGAATTAATATTTTAAAACATGCTTAACTCGCGTGAGCCTATATTATAATATTATTATTTATTATATGTATGTATCTAACTGCATCAAATGATGTGTGCGCGCCGCGCCGAACGGATACGAAACCGGTATAATATTATTATATGATGTTTAAATGCATTTTTTCGGGGATCCTGGGAATGAAAACCGGTCGACGGTGCCGGTTGCCCGGCGATTTCCAGCGCGAGCCCGAAACGCGTATATAATATTGTATTAATATTGTACATTATATTATTATTATTCCACGGCGGCGGCGGTGTACTTTCGTAAATGTAATTCCGTACGAAAAATTCACTCCGGAAAAATGTGCGCGCGTCGTCGGAAAAAAAAATTCGCCAACGGTCCGCCGCCGCGATTCGGCGGAACCGGTTTCCGACACGATGATTTGACAAACCGCAGTCACCGGCCGCGTGGGGCCGTATTCGGGGATATCAGAAAAAAAATAAATTCTGACCTGCCCTTTTCGCGTGCTCGCCGCGTATACCTTCGGTCTCGACGTCGTCGTTATAATAATATCATCGTGCACAAATTTTGTTTTCCTATTCTTTATCGCTCGATTAAATTGCATTACCGTTAGGTGTACACCGTGATTATTAGGTATGCACCGTAAACCTGGCCAAATCGCGGTGCCGGTCATCGGAATGACACAAAATAAGTGGTACTCACACTACCTACTTACCTATAGCTATATAGTGCATTTAAATATCGGAAATATCATTCCACGCGTAGTTTTAACGTTATGCGTGTCGCAGCTCGTATTATCGTATTGTATATACCTACTACCGCTACCGCATTACAACGATGTTGTCTTACGATTTCCCGCTATTAATTAATATCTTGAATTAAAAATTCTCAGACAATTTTTTTCCCTTGAAGTAGGTAAATATATGAGAGCGTTCTAGATATGATGTATAGATTTCAATTAACCGCCGTGGGATGTGCCATTCAATATGAGTAAACAATCAACTAAGAAGTATAAGGAATTAATGGCTTTATACCTATATATACACTAGGTACATAATATATTTTATACGTCATAAATTTAAATCGTTGCTGAATCACCAGTGAAAATTAGTAAGTATTCCTCCTTACTATTACACTCGTGTATAATTTTTGGTGAAAACTCGAGTCTATACTTGTGGGGGTGTACCTACCTACTTAAAAGTCGTTGAACTGCCAAATAGATTATATTTGCTTATTACTTCAAAATTCTCAGAAATATGTCCTCTATAAAGAATAAGTACATTATAAAGTGTTAAATAAATATTAAAATATTATGCTGGTTTAAAATTTACTAAATTATCATTCACCATGAAGTGCATATGACGAAAATAATGATAATTCAATCTCCGTTAGGTTTGAAGTTCAGTTTTGCAATGTGTCATAAAAATACCACTTCAACTAATCATAATAATAATACAGGTTTCAAGATTTGGTTATATTATATAATATATAAATAGGTACTCAGACTAATAAAAAGTTCTGTGAATTGAATTAGTTGTTTTTTAATGAGAATAAAGTAATTATTCGTTGTATGAAAAGGATAACGTGTAATTGTTATATTTTATCAACTATCTGTACAACAACTATAGGTTTATTATAAAATGTTTTATTTTGAATGTTTTTTTTTTACTTAATTCAAAACGTTACTCAACTATTAAATTATTAGCGAACAGTAAACTAATACAATTTGTGAATTGTTAATCTACTGTGACTTAAAGAGGTTAGTTAGTAGTTACAAACAAAAATTGTGTAATATTATAAATCATTTTTGACTGTCGCAAATAGTGCATGAAATTAAAACAATACTTTTCAGCGCTGAAATATGTGTCAACGGCGAGGAACAACATTGTTTTAGAATATTGTTGTTGTATTATACTGACGTAAATGATTTTCCCTGTCGCTTACCGTTTGTGTATACCTACATAATAATAATATAATATAATGCATAAAATGTTCAATATAATTTTGTTTACGTATCATTCAATGTTAACCAATATTAACTTTAAAAAAAGTGAATACATGATCAAGTAACAATAATTTATGTATATATAATACCTATGAGTTTATATTAAATTATTTTTTTACGTTAATATTACAGTTATTATGTTATTGTTTGCTTATGATAATATTGTTCGAATATGTAATTATGTCAACGTGTGCTTCGCTTTCAGTGTTAATAAATACAAATAAGCAATATGTCTCGCGACAACTCGGAAGCATAATAATATGGAACTATAGGTTGAATTTATTATTAGTATTTTACTACTTTATCATTTAATGATGTACGTGGACACGCATAATTACGTTATAGGATGTAAAATTATGTTTTAATATTTTTTTTCCTGAGGTTAAAAATTAATTTTTTGACCTTTGAAATTTCTAAAAATCGACATTCAACGCACTCCATTGATAATACATAAATGAGCGTCTAATTATTATGATATTTTACAATTAACAATATTTGTATGCATTACATTTTATTAACATTGTAATTTATTTAACTTGTATTCGTTTATTTATCTTGTGAACTAATTTTCAATGTTCCGTAATTATATGTTTGACAATTATTAATTAATTATCCTTCGTTTGGTTATAAAACCATTTAAAATGATATGCCTACCATGATTATTTGTTCCTATATTATATTATTATTTAAAACCAAAAGTATTATTCGATTTAATGGTAAAAATTGGTTTCCAATTTAATTTGTAAAAGATTAATTTACCAGTCATATAAATATTGTATTAGGTATTCCACAACTAAAATATTATCTTTGTGCAAGGCGCAAGTAAACAGAGACAGACATGCATTATAGAAATAAAACTAAAACACTTGTATAAGTCAAAATTCTATTTTGATTTTTGACCGCTATTATTTTTATAGTTGTTATTAATAAACATAATAATATATTGATATGCACCTCATTTTTAGAACTTATAAAAATATAATAATTCATAATATGTTTAATCATAGTATAGTATTAATTTAATGTTTGAAGGTTCATCAAATAAATGCGTATTTCGCAATAATGGAATTACCTCATTATATCTATTTAGATTTTTAATAGACGTTTAAGTGGAATTTTTTTAGTACAGTAATTCTATAAGCCACGTGCACATACGTTTTTTTAAATTATTTTTATGATCGCGTTTGCACGTTTTTTTAGTCCTTTATAATAAAACACTTGCTCCAATTTTTCAAACAATCGCACACCTGTTGAGTTAGTATATACACAATATATATATAGTATATTCTATACTCGTAGGTATATACATATAAAATGCTTAGGCAAATCAGCTAATTATTATTGAAACGTAAAATTAATTATGAAAAATGATCATTGTTTCGTACACTAGGTACAGTATGTTATGATATGAATTCATAGTTTTCTTTTTTCGTATACACTTACACCCTCAACTCGCAAGAAAGTATGTGATGTATGGAATGAGAATAATTTCTGCAGTATGTACCTATTTTTGGTAGAATTTTAATTGAATACTGTTTTAGTAAAAAAATACATTATGTTTTCTTTTTTAAATTTTCAATCTAGTTATGTTCAATGAAAAAACACTGAATTGTAGGGACTAAAAAATTCGGTAATTTATTTTTAATAATACATTTAAATAAACTGGTACATAAATTATGATTTAATAAACATAGGTGGTATATTATTTAAATTTAATTTTATAAATGTCTTTAAACTTAGAATTCAGAAAAAAAATGTAATAAAATAAAATATTAATAAACCCTAAAATTGGACAACAAGACCTACGTCATATAGTCATTGGTTTTGTGTTATATTACATCAAACTTTAGTTTTAATATTCCATATTTAGTGTTAAATGTTTATAATTTTATATTCAAATGCTATTTATATTTAATACTATATCTATTTCGTAATATATTATATTATCATATTATGATAGGTACTTACAATGTATATGTTAAATCTGAATACTAAAAAGAATCACCGATGTCCTATATCAATGAATAATAAATTTGTATCGTTGATTTATACCTCCTGTACTGTAATTTTATAATACCTATATATAGTACATATTCAACGCCAAGATTTAAATATGTTTTAATATATTTTAATAACTCATGCAATACCGTTTAAGAAAATATAGGTATTAGATAAATAGATAAGTAACGGTAACATATTTTACAGCAATAATTTATAAATTTGGAGGAGTATAATATATGTTAGCAGAAGAATTTTGAGCAGGGTGAGTTTAAGTTCACACTTTCGTCTTTCCGAATCGTGAAGACTTGCGGTGTAATATCAAACCTATTTGTAGACGTCGACATATTCCATTATTCGTTCTGTCTCTATTCTCTTTGATTGTCCATTAGTTTTATAAGGGGAAGGGTGAATATGGTATATATCAAACACATAACAGTATTATAATAATAAATAATAAAAACCCATTCCCACGAGACTTCAGTGGCCTAGACTTCAATCGTGACCGTGTCTGCATTATAATGGCATGTGAGAAAGGGTGTCTTTAGATGTATGAAAAAGCTTGCCAATTCCAAGCCGGTGAAAGGCAGCCAAAGTGAAAGGTACACTGGTGAAAGACCAGTAGAGTGAGACAGACAGGCATTGCAATCGGACCGGCAACTGTATATATGTGTATAAAAATGTGAAAGGACCTCTCTGTTGGTCGTGAAGGGTGAATGTGTCTCGTGTTATATTAAAACGTACCTGTAAACGAGAGTGGGTGACTGTGTTTCCGGGTGAATATGACCTTGGCCCGGGCCACCGCGAATCTCCAATCAGTTTGAAACCCCAATATCCTTTTGTTCAATTACCTATTATTTTCATCATTATAGCTATATAATGACACATTATCTAGATGACTATAGGTACCTACTAGACTATTTAGTAGTTTCAGAATATGTTTTTTTTAATTACTAACGATTATCTTATCTTATATTATATTATCATTTTGACCAAGGGCAAGACTCATTTTGTTTAAAAAAAACTTTTTTATACCATATCCTTAACTGCTGCGGGTCTTGAAAAGAATTGTTCTATTAATGTGTACACGTGTAGTCATTCTATTAAGTACTTAAATGTATTCCTCGTTTGATATAAAAAAAAAACCCAATAAAAACTGAAATGGCTTAATCATTTTAATAATGAATATAGCCTGCAGTAAGCAAAACAGGTGGTATGAATTATGAATTATAAAATAACTCTAGACGCACATTAAAATGCCTACTTATACAATATAATACCTTAATTTAATTGAGACAATTCAAAATAAATTGACCTTATTGATCTTGTTAGAAATGATTACTTCGACAGAATTATTACTTTTCTGTATAAAAAAAACGAATAAGAAGTTTTTATGATTAATGTGCCTACTATGTAAAATAAAAAAATCCATGTTTCACAAAATATTTTAAAAAATGTTGGCTTCTATTCAAATTTACTGGTTTAAGTGGTTATAGATACTGAACATGCAAAAAAGAAGTAATGATTCTTTCTGAATTTGACCCAAAACCGGTATCAATACAAAAAAAAAAAAAACCTTCAAATTGTTGTTTTCTTAACAACACGTTTTCTTTTAAATCAAAAAAAAATATTTCATCAAACCATTATAAAGTCAGTCTATAATTGAAAATATAGATAATAGTGAAAACCTTTACAGCATCACATTGTATAACCCTATAAATACCGTTACTATTCGGTATATACTCAAGATGCGCCTGACGCTCAAGTCGATATCGTTGACGTACCTATAATAATATGCACTTATATTATATGTATATAATATTATATATAGGTATTATGTTTAAATGGAGTAAACTGCAGTACTCGCCGCACTAGAAGTCATCCAGTGGTTCAAATGTCCAATTACTCTAATTACGGATATTTCTCCTGTACGAGTACAACCACTTGCGGCTGTCCATCATATTTCAGTTGTATACTTCCATATTATCGAGATTCAGTCGCGTATACCCATGCGGTTTATTACCCATATGATATTATATACAGACAACATAATAACAATATTCGTAATTGTCTCATATTTTTACACAAATCCGTTATTAGTTATTACCAGGCAGTCGCAGTCGTGGTCAACGCGATACGAACTTTCTTCGTAAAGAAAAATCTACGCCGAAAAAAAACGTTTTCCGCCTGCGTTTAGACGTCTCTTACGTAAATTATATTTTAAAGAAAATGAAAACTCAGACTCAATGGCGTGTAAAAACGGGTCACAGATGAGAACCTCCATCCGCGCCATATCTAAAAACCGTATAGCCCGCCATCAATGACGCAACTTGCCACCGACGCCGTTGCATCGACACCATTTGTTTATATATATATATAGTCTTTCAACACGCGTGCAAATTTTACACACGCCAATAAAGTCATGTTTTTGTGTTGATTAGTTATTTTTTTTTTGGTTTTTGACAAACAAAATTGTATATCCGCTGACCTTATTTAGGATCAAGATTATAATAAAATATGAACAAAAATGTTTTGAATTAATGGGAAATAATAACAACACAATATTGTGTCGTCAACGCTGCAGTATAACATCAGTAAGCGCAAATTGCATAATCATGTCATATTGTTTAATACAATTTTTGGTTTCGAAATAAAATTATAATAACAATTTTAGTTTAATGACAGATTAAAATAATTTAGAAATATTCATTTAAAAACTTTTCTTTTCTTTTTCCGTTATATCATTAATTGTATTCTACAATAAAATTTGATCCTTATTGTATAACATATTATAGTTTAATACAAAATATATTAAATGCATGCGTTTAATAAATTAATATCATTACACATTTGAGTTTAATAATACACCTACAATGTATTGTATTTACAATTGTACATCAGATTATTTATAGAAAAAAAATACTTTCTAATGTCAAGTTGAAGGATATAATAACCTCAAAGACGTGGGAGTTTAATGAATTTAAGGTACCTATATGCATATATAATATCATAAAAATGATTAGTTATTGCTTATTGATTTCATAGTGATACCACGTGCCAACATTTCATTAGCCTATACCAACAAGCTATTTTGTAGTTATTTAGGCACAGTCGATTTTATTTATTGAATAAAAACCGAGGGAAAAACTATATGAAGGTTCTTACCTAGTTGAAAATGTAGAAAACTGTGTTACCACTTTGTTATAAAAATACTCGGAAATCATGTAAATGGGAAAGATAAGGATTAAGGAAATCTACTTAAAATTTCTTAGAAGAAAATTAACTTAAAATATGTGTTTTCACATATCGCGGTAGTTATCAATAACATATAGCAAATATCAATTGTTTAATTGTTAAATATACTTTTCACTTACGAATCGTTACGTAATATATATAATATATACCTACATGTAATCCGAACACGGATCTCTTGAACCAGTATGTATATATTATATATTATATATGGTGATATAACTCGTTCCTTGGATGAATAAACATTAACCGAACAGCTTAAGGATATTGTACAGTGTACAATATACTATGATGCATATACGCTTGTAGTACCTACAGGTAAGGGTCTCTATATTACTCTGTTGGTATATTATATACGTATTTTACAAAAGATAACAATAATACAATATTATTTGTTGAAACAAATATTCGGTATAGTCACCAACTATAGGTATAGTGTCTAATTTCCAATTGTTTGCATATATGTCTTCGTTTTTGAAAATATGTCGTTAGTGCGTAGTATACTGCGCAGTGTTCAAACTACGTAAATGACAACAAAAAAAAGTTTTGTGTATATTATAGGCCTACATAACCCAGTGCACGGGCAGAAAAATACTCTTAAAAAACACTCTTAAAAATCGTACAATAAACAATATCACAGGACGCACGTCATAACAGTCTTGTCATCATTCCTGAATAGTATATTATACAATCCTATGTATAGGTTCCCATACCGGCTGGCTGCTATACCGCCTAACTCGACGGTTAAGTAGGTAAATAATTCAAGAATTAAAAATATGTATACGACGTTTCTCGAGTGTATAATAATAAATATTACGTATAAGAATCGCGTATGAATACCAACTTTATACATACCTATTACCTATATGGTATATCTATAAACACAATAATAATAATATGTCACAGCTGGTACAATCCGACAGTTTTCGAACAGACACGAACGAATCACCCGACGTTTGGCGGCTGCACCACTAAAATATAGGTACACGCGCGCTGCGGACGCCAGCGCCGGCGGCAGCGGACGCTAACGATATAATATAAGTAATATTATTGCCGCTCCTACCCCCATGAATTCGTGCGATACAATTTATCTATAAGAATCTACACGGACGTGATAGATGGGTCGTTGGATAATGATTTCCCATACATTTATACGCGTACCTATTAGGTACACATGTTTTATAGGTGTATATATATATATACGTGAGATCCATTAAAAGCGGACCGGACTTGCGTTCAATTTCGCGGATCCCGTCGTCGGCGTTAATGGAACGATTTAATAATATTATGTCTAGTGTGAGTGGTGCCGGGTCGATATATATTTTTGTCTCTTTCGTTTTCGCGCGGCGTTGGAGGGCGTTATATAGGCGAGGAGGTTATATAGACCCCGAGAACCGACAGGGGGCCTCGGGCAAACGAGATAAGAATAAACCGCCGGTTGTTCAGGGAGCGGGGTAAAAATACCGCCGCCGTCGCCTCCGGGGGCTCGGCGGTAGACGACCGGACCGGCGGCGGCGGACATGCCACGCGAGCGGCACTCCTGGAATGTGGACGGGAATGCGGCCGCCCCGTTGACCCGCGGCCGGTATGCGCCGCGTGCACGGTGCAGAACGCGCGTGCGTGAAAACACCAGTTCTGAATGAACACCGCTCTGCGCGCACAGACACGCACGCGCACTTAAATAAATATATATATATATATATTATTACGTATGTATATACGTATAAGTAAGTACCTGTATATATGTGGTACCTATATAACTAGGTACAGTAATATCGAAATACGTAATATTATATTCGACAGGTGTGAATGACCTAGAGTGACTTCCTTCCGTTCCTTGTTGTTCGTTCACCCCGCTCTCTAGTGCGTGTATTATATATTATTATCATTATTATCATTATTATTATTATTATTATTATTATTGTATATCCCACCACGTTATGATAATAATAATAATGTATTATGATCTCGTCTGACGATCACTCGCTTTGCTAAATAAAAAAAACTTGTCCTTGAACGTGTACGCGCGCGCGGATCACACGATCGCATATCGTTTTACTATGATCGTGGTGTGTGATGTTGTGTATATAATACACGTTATAAACGTCGTAGGTATATGACGAGCACACATATTATGTATAGGTCGTATATATATACGCGAAACCGCACACCGAGCAATGAGCATTTTAGTATTATTGTCTATAACGCTCAATATGATACATAATATGATAATATGTAAACAATAACTACGTTTAGGCGCGAGTGATAATAATAATAATATATTCGTGACATTGTTCGACAAACACATATTTTTGTATTTTTCTGTTCGCGTAAACACCGCGCGCGGCGGCGACCTGAGCCGTCCGTGATGCGTGTTGTTCACATCGCATAATACTACAATACGCGCGTGGTATGTATACTATATTATGCATAATATTTAGGTTCTTCCCGCGTTAACATATGCGGAAATGAACGTATTATTTTGATTGTTGTTGTTGTTGTTGTAAATCGTGAAAATTATCGGAACAGAAAAATGTAGACCACGGCCCACGCCATGAATCATGATATTGTAATAATATCTCCATATAGGTAATAGATATATGATTATAATATGTGGTATGGACGTTTTCGGTTATATCACACAGTTTTTCTTAGAGGCACGAACATGTTATTATGAAAATATTATATATTAATATATTCGATTAAAGTTGCTGTTATCTGGCCGCATGTAGAACACGATATTACTATAATACTATGTTATATTAATCGTTGAATATCGTCAACCGTCACTTGGTCTGGACGGTGTGTGCGAGAAGATTTCGTCGGAGGATTTAAAAGTAAGAAATTTTCTAAGAATTTTCGCGGTGACATTTTCCAATCAAACGTCCACTTCGAGTAGTTTAATTATTTTAAAGGTCGCTAAAATAAATTACCGCCTCGGATTCGAACAATTGAGAAAGCAAAACCTGTTTTGAACAAATAGGTTCAATTGCTGATCACCAGACGGGAAAATTGTCGGATACCGGTCAGAATTTGTTCTGTTCTGAATTTTATAACGTCGTATTCTATAGCCTCCGTAGACGATGTCTAGACACAGTGACTTTCGTCTTGCCATCATAACGTGACGTTTTCGTGGAATTCCGTAATTTTTAAATCAATTGAAAATATATATTTATTTATTCTTTATCTATTAACTCGTTACACTCTAATGTTCTCAATATATAAATTGTAACATTTCTTATTTAATTTAAGACAATTACAAAACACTGTTCAATAGTGTTAACCCGATAGAATCCTATTTGATGTACCTATCAGTTTGTTTACTGAGTAGTTATGTTTAATAAACGTATAGGCATCACACATATTATATGTTGGTGTGTGTCCTAGTTCATATGATATTTATTACCTATTCATAAAATATTGCAATTATATGTACATTACTCGTCGATCGTAATAATATTATTACGATTGTATTATTATTATAAATTAAAATGCATACTATACACATTACCTGTATAAGACATCTCTAATCAACACACTAATATTGTAATTATAAAATCTTATGGCTTCGTATAACAAGTAGTAATAATTACCTATTCCTGCGTCAGAAAGCTTATAACACGAAACAGCGAGAAGGCATAATAATAACAGTTAACATTTAATACTGATGCAGCTAATATCTTAAAAACGACTATTGAACACAGGATTATTACTTACCTGTAGTAATTACATCGTTAGAAGTTAATGAATTACAGTTATAAGTTACAACTATGAGTGTATAGTGTGGACCGATATTTTTAATATTCTTTTTTCCCTCATTTGTTGACTAATTATAGAAATTGTATTTCTTGTTTACTGTGTGAAACGCATCTTATACTATTATGGATGTCTAAGTATAATATTGCTAATTGCATAATTAAATCATTTTACCGGTAATGTACTTACTTCATGCACTGTTAAAGCTGTTATCAGAAAAAAAACAATTTATTTCCTATTTAATTCAAGATAATCACAATTAACAGTCTGCAAAAAATGGTATGCAACACTTCGTTAGAATATGACATATAAACTATTACTAACATTAAAATTATATTGTACCTTCGACGCATAACTGCATAAGCCAATTTCAACGAGTATATTACGTAAAATACAATATTTTATTTTAAGTCGAAATGGATAAAACATATTATTATGTAAATTTAATAACGTTAATGTCGTCTGACAAAGATTCCTACATTGTATTTCAAAATTATTATAAAAAATTTACCATTACCATTTACCGTCCTTTAAATTTAAAAATAAAATGCAAATTTAAAAATGTACCGAAGACTGAGGGATACTAATCACACACGAAAAAAATTAATATATTATAAGTATATTAAATTATGACTGGAACCGGTAATGGTAATGTACAAAATATAAATGATACTTGAATAATCCGGTTTATATGAACAAATTCTGGCACATTCTCCTTGAAACTTATTAGTAGGTATATTATTAGCTAAATTAGCTTATTGGTTAAAATGCCACAAATTATACATGAGAAGTCGATATAATTTTATTTCCAATACTATATTAATACCTATGAGTAGTACTGTAATCAAACCACTTGTTTCAAACGTTTTTATATTCATTTATTTGATTCCATACATTTGTTGCACATAATAATAATTTTTATTTTATATAATTTAAAATTAAGTGGTACCCATATATTCTTATTGATTTTTTTTATCATTAGTAAACTGTATTTAAAATTTCATAAAGACCAACTTATTATCAAAGATAACTTTCCATTTTAATTATTTGCTCATAATATATATGTTTTAGATATCAACTTGATTATTATTTATTACGATTACAAGTATAATTTTCCTCACGGTGTGGATTATATGCAATATAAAATAAACCAATTGTAATAATATTATTTTACAACTAACAAATTTAATAAATAACGATTATAATCTATATATATATATAAATGGAGCGTGAACAATTGTTTTTACCTCATTAATCGAGAATGGCTGGTCCGATTTGGATCAAATTTATTCAAGATATTCGTTATTGCAAGGAGAAGGTTTTTACGAAAAAAAAATTAAGGAAATCCATCGGAAAAGTAGGAAATTTGGATGTAACAAATACAACAGTGGCACAACAGTGTATTATAATAAACTTGGTATAACTTTGATACTTCAGAGCTAAATCATAAACTTACGTACAAACACAGTATGGGGTCCGTGAACTACCGTAGGTAGATTGCCTACCTGATAATATACTGCTGCGAATCAGAATTTTTATTCCCGGCAACGGAAAAGTTAGGATAAATTTTGAACACCATACACCGAATATTAAATAACGAATTGAACAAAGTTTGAGTCATATAGCGTTGGTACATTTAACGAGCAACGTAGTGTACGGGATCAGTTAGTTTATAATATAAAGTACTTAGGTATTTACCTAGGTATATTATAATAATATTGCACTTAAGTATATAAAAACAACTTTAATTTAACTTTAATAATTCCTATAAACATTCTGAAATCAAATGTTATACTAATAAACATTTCAAAAAATTAATTTTTAATATTTTTATTAGATATTCTCCAATGTTTAATTGAGTGGAGAATTAAATTTATTTTTATTTTCATAGTGGCAATGTTTTAATTTGAATTAATGTATTCGTAAAGTTATTCAATTTTAACATTAATTTTCTGGATATGTATAACTAATATGTATTGAAACGCCTTAAACTAAAAAACAGATCATTTCCGTTCAACTCATCAAGTGGAATATAAAAAAAAATCAATTTTATATAATTCGTGTACCAACTATTATTAATGTAAATTTTTTAGACTACGTTGAGATGTAAATTATAATACCTATATATATTTTATTCGAAAGAAAAAATATTTTGTTTTTGCTGATTAAGAACATAACACAAACAACCCGAAAGATTTTCGTGTGCATGTACCTACCTACTTATAATAAATATTCAGCGGCGGTTGGTTTGCAACCTATCATTAAACGTCCGCCCGCATATTATATTTAACTCATCGAAAATTGTGGCCACCGAGGTAGGTAACGGACAACGGTAAACCCGCTTGGTTTCCGGCAGCAGACAAAATTGGATTTTTTCGAAACAAAACTTTTTTTTTTAGATGTCTTTAATTAGCGCGTTTGGAGTGCTGTTACAACGTTTGATAAAAATCCGTACAGTACAATTGTGATTAATTCAAACATTAAAACTATAGTTGTAACACCCGTTCATAAAATAATATATAGCATATTGCACATAATTAATATATTTTGTGTTTATATGCGCGGTGATAAACCTTCAGCACGAGATGTCTATTTGCTTATGATAATTGATAATTAAAAAAAAAAACACATTGGTTAGGTACATATAAGAATAAAAACGAATATTTTTCTATGCAATGTAGTACTACACGTACTACACGTTATTATAGTAATAACTCTAACAACTATGTTTGTAGAAGGTTGATTGTTATTTTTTTTGTCCTCCGAAAACAATTAAGTATCGATATGATACCGACGAAATCGACTGTGCGCTACCAAACAAATAGTATTAAATAAAACGCATTATTTAAAATTGAGTACCTATATACAAACACAAAATGATAATAATTGTAACTCATCTAATGTGAATTAATTTATATCAGGAAGCATAGATTTGTCAATTATTAATGATTATAGTTGATTTTAATATAATAATATATAGATAACGATAAGTGCATTATTATTATTGTTATTGTTGTTCAAGTGAATATACAGACAGGTTGTAGCTGCTATAGGTGGGTTATAGGACTACTGATAATTATTGGTTCAGTTTACAGACATACACGCGGTGTACTTCAATTGTATGCTGCATGTGCAATATACATAATACATATATAATTTATATAACAGCACTCTAATATTCCGCGAGAATTTAATGGCCTGGCACAGCTTACCATAAAGTTGACTACGCTTATTATTTCGAAGTCTTTTTTTCACTTTTAAAAAAATATTTTTTACATAATTTAAAGCAAAAAACATTTTTGAGTAGCAGTGTATAGTGAGCTAACAAAGTAACCTACTCCAATAAGACACTTTACTCCGATCATTAAATCATTATACTTAACTATAATATGTACTTAACTTATTAACTATGCTTGTTCGAAATTAGATTTTTATTTATCAAAATACTACGAAAAATATTCTGAATACCTATAAGATTCAATATGTTGTCTTAAAAAAAAATTAAATTACTTCAAAAATTATAACGATACATTTGTTTTTAAAAACGTTGTTTTGCAATGACATCAATAATTATGTAAAAAAAAAAATAATTTTCAAAATAATCAATGTATAGACACTTATATGGACCATCTAGTATATTATTATATCACAGTTTCTTGCATAATTTAACGATATTAATTTATATATATTATAGATACGTAACTATATAACTTCTAAATTCTATAATCAAAGGTATAGTTACTTTTTGTAATTATTTTAGTTTGTATATATAATAATATGTATTCAAGTGTAAGAATAGACTAATTAATAATTAAACATTTGAACCTGTTTATTCGAAGAAAATTGACTACAATAGTATAGGTACTTAACTGTTTAGTGGCCTATCTTTTTATTAAGTATGTATCTACGTACATATAATATTCCTGCTGTATTGGTTTTATATGATCTAAGAACACATCAATTATATTATCAGCTGTGGGTATATAATTTGGTGAGTTATTTTCATAAAATATATTTACTTATATACAAAGTAAAAAACCTAGGCGATTATAATAAGAGAAAGATTCAGATATTATAATTTCAATATATAATAATGCCTATATGAATTGGATTTATATATATATATATTATGTACCTACAATTCTACATATAACTGAATTGAAGGCAAGACGCCTTTTAATTCTTGCCGTCATCATTATACATCTATGTTTGCCATTTGTTATCTTTCTTAATTTGAAACAATTTAAATCAAAGTTTTAATGATTTAATATTTTTTTGTATGAAAATCCTGTTGTAGAAATATTATACATAGCGATTATTGCTCTTATACTTATAGTCATATATTATTATATAGTTTATGCCAAATCAAATGTTAATTTTGTATATTATACTCAATCGTTATACAATACACATTATTCAATGATTGCATTGTTCATTGTGATGCACACACGTCACACATAATACCTACAGGTATAGGTGCATCATAACTATTGCATATACGATACACCTAAGCGTAAAAGTATAAGCGCGTACGACATGTTATAATATTCGATATTAATAATATCTGTTTGCGATTAAAAAGTAAAAACCATAGCACGACCAATGAATAAATGTGTACTCGTTTATTATATTTTATATGACACGTTGATATCGGTGTACGCATACCATATTATTACGCATGTAGGCATGCCTGTAACCAACGGCGTGTATAGTATAATATGAAACATTATGTCGACAAATCTCCGTCGACGTCGCGCGACGGTCGTATTTCAAAAAAAAAATCCCGCATATTGTTTTTCACTATCGGTACCACCGTATACCGTGTAATAACCATAAGTATAAATACCATTATATTATATTCTTTTTCGCCTGATCGTTTCCTGGACAGCGCGCTTACACGCGGATCATGTTTTTGCCGTTTTTTCCTTTATGTATACATATTTTTATGTTATACCTATGTATGACGCGTGCGTGTTTTATACAATTTGATCCTCTTCTGGAACGAATTCCCGTTACGCGGGATATCAAAACCTTTATATATGTATAGAGCAGCACGCGGTGATAACAACACACTACTACCGGTTCTGCTTCCGTTACGGATAAGGCGACCGACTGAAAAAAAAATGATTAAAAAAATAATAAACGAATGAAAAATAAGAAACGCCATCGTCGTGTGCATAAAACAATACCGGATATGATACTTAAATAATATACAATTTTATAAACGCTCCTCAACCCCCGTGCCGGTGCTGTGCAGCCAACGCGCTAGGAACTCTTTACAAATTCAATTACGTCTTATTATTATTATTTATTATTACCAACAGTATGTGATGTATATATATATATATATGGTATATAGAATAGACATCGCCGTCATTCACATAGGTAATATTTATCGTTACCGAATGATAAATGGTGTCATGGTGAGTATCGACGACTTTACGAATGGGGTATAATATTCACTATTTTATCTCCCACCCTTATACATGACATTTTTAAAATTAACATATTAACTATCGTGTGTTGTGTTGCATCAATAACGAAATCAGTCAGTTTCAACTGACAATATGATAATGAATACGTTTCGTACCATACGTACTGTCCCATATTTTATCACTAACCTTATATTTGAAAACGTATCTATATAGACATTAGACATCACGTTCAATGACATTATACATTATTAAGTTTAAAAAATATAAGACTATAAAGTCAATATTAAAAACATAAGCTGATCGGTATTAATAATATACGTAAGTATACCTATTTACGGATGTACGTAATTTAGCCCGTGTATTTCGTCATCATCGAACAATATCTATAATATTATGTACAAAGCTTAAAGTTCCGATTTTTAAACGGACGCAATGTAGCATGATATTATAATGTTTAAACCTACGCCGCAAGCGCGCACGCACACAAACATACGCGTTAAACATAATATAATATATGATATAAATTCGCCGCAACCGTGCCTGCCCGCACCACCCACGTCACAGGTACTCGTTGACAATATTTGCATAGGTGCCAAAAATATGTTTTCCGTTTTTTATACTCTGTTCGCGAAAATGTTATACCTACATGAGCCACATAATAATATTTTAATGTGCAGGTATATATTTGCGTATTTCAATGATATTATACTCGTGTGATCCGATATTCCGATCAATTGAATTCGGAATTACATTCATCTTCTAAAATCGTGGATTATAAAAGTGCTTTACTAATTACCATAATATGTACCTATTAATATATTTTAATGTATTAAATTATAACGCGTATAATATTAAGACTTTTTATTATGTTATTATCACTCGCTTTCGACGTAACAAGGCTTGATCGATCCCATATACCCCCCATATTTTGCCATAACCACCATAAAGTAATTTTAGTACTCTTAAGTAAAAATTGTTACACAAGTTTGAAATTTTAAAAACTATCTTAGTATAAATTATTTTAGAAACCCGTAATGATCGGTCCTTTTTGTGCACTTATGACAAGATCCACAATGATGCAGGATAGATTTATTGATTCTTTTATATTTTGAATAGATATCAAAAGAGATTTATCAAACAAAATTGAAAGCAACTATATATTTTTAAAAACTATTTCATCAAAGATGGACATTCATTGATTTGTAATTAATTATATAGTTACCTAATTTCCCACTATTAATTTAATTAATTAAAAAGTATCGTGCTTAAAAATTGTATTATTTATTTTTGTTTAAATAATTTTGTTAATCATTTGAGTCAAATAATTGAGAATAATAGTCGTGACTCATAAGAGTGTATGGTGGTAACTGGTGAAGATTTATAAGACTTTGTTACGGTGCAGCCGTGCGGGGCTCTAGCAGTCTAGCTACTGCATTTAGTAGTATAACTTAAACTTTGGTGTTTTTAAACAGTGGTTAGGGGGTGTTGAATTAGAGATTGGGGGTGCCGGGTGCCAAAGCCTATGTACCAATTTATCATATACGTATTTAAATATTTTTTTGAACCAGCGTGAACGCATCCGCAGTTCTGTCCTGAAGGGAAATGTCCTAGATTCTCGCATTCCATTTTACGTATACAGTTTTATGTGACGCGTGTAGACTCTACACTCTATAGACTATATAGAGTGTTGAATATAATATATTATACATTTATATGGATATACAGAGAATCGTAGAATATCGACATTTTGATAAATACCATATCGCCGTATAATTTACGACGATAATGCGTGCGCGGTTAACTAGGTGTATGGGATTTTTGCATTTCTAATAAACGCCGCTGCCGCTGCACCGCTATTTGAAGGTAACTGTAATAGCGGACGCCGCGCCGCCGACATCGCGGTCGCTATAGGAAACGGTTTGTGCCGGCCGACCCGGAGAAAGGCAAAGAACCGGTTAATCGAGTGAGTGAATATTTGGCAAGGGCGTGGCTTAGAGTCATGTACATATTGTACATATTATATACAATACAGCTAATATTATATTGTATATAAACTTTAGTATAATGTACATAATATATTATATTTATATTTATATGATTATATTATATATAAATATTAATATAATATATAGGTATACAATATAGTAATAATGTAATATATATATATAATATGTAAAATACAAAAAATATATATCCAACAATAGTGGGCGTGCACTGATACATATTTCTCTTCGAATATAATATAGAATAGGTACAGTGGTGGTTACTGGCGGTACACGGTGAAAGTATATAATATACACAAACACATATAATAATATTATACCCATACCTAACAACAATAATGTAATAAATGTATTGTACCTGTGTGAGCGCACGATCAAACGTCGCGACCATGGTGTAGGTGTACCGCGAGAAGAGAGTGGAGAAAGGCCAGACGAGTGCAGGCGGATGCATTTTACCTGAACGTATTTATTATATTTTTTTAAATATTCATGGCACATTTCTCGCCACCACTGCCGCCGCAAATATCATTATGAACTGAAATCGTGTATCCCAAAAGTAATCGCTGTTTAAATGCATATATATTTTATGCCCATATACATATACTTATAACAGTACACTGTACGCCAATATTTTCACAGTAGAGTGCTAATTAATCGTGTTGATTACCTATATACGTAGTATTCTTGTATATAATGTAAATGATATATTATTAATTATACTTACTATCATTATTATTTTATTTTTGACACAGCTTATAATGTATAGATATTCGCATTTTTTCAATAATACAATATTATTTAGCTTATGCTTCGAGCATTCGAGCTCAGGATTTGGTCTTAAAACTTTAAAGGGTCTTTGTACAATATGATTGAATATGTAAAACCTCGAGATGACACCGCCTGTCCGCTCTATATATATGTATAATGTATGTATAATAATATAATATATACAATGAACTTGGTGTGCAAACCGTTTTTCACATCACTTCAGTCTTCCCATGACTATTAAACAGGAAAAATGTCATGAATATAATGTATTAATATGTACGTAGTACGAGCGTGGTTAGTATATGCATAGGCCCCATAATACAGGAAAGCCAGTAAAATCCAAGAAGGTAATGAAGTTTCGAGTATAGTAAAATATGTATTCGTTTGATATTCATCGACATGGACATGGAAGAATTCCAAACTCAGTTGGGTGCCAATTAATGCGAAGCTCAGTAGAGATTATTTCATACCAAATATTATCACATTATCTTTTTCTTTTTTTTTATATAACGCTATTTAAAACTTACTCGTAAAATATCGAGGACATCGCTAAAAAAAAAATGCTTAATGTATTTCAATGGTTACAATAAAAAAAAAATAATCAGAATTATACATTTGTTGCGTTGTATATATTAATTATATTATAATATATAACATAATACATAAACTTATATTTTATTTAGTTGTTGAAAACTGGCGAGATAATATTGTATAAGAGCCTATAATAAATTCAAAAAACTAGTTTTTCACTTTGTTCAGTTAAACAAAATATTTTATATAGGGGGTATATACCTATATACACATAATTTCAACTGCAAACGAGTTAAACGAAAATCAAATAGCATTAAATTTGGAAACTCACGACTTCTTGTCCTTTGGAGTCTGCAGGGTCGTTTAAATCATTCGTTATGACAAGAGTAGGTAGGTAACTGATGAATGCGTAAAAGTGCCAGTAAATATATTTTACCTACATATTAATATATTATACTATGCGTTTTATTCTTTGAAGTAATATCTTAACTGTTTACAGACTAAACGCATTTTCAATTATCATAATAATATATAATAATATGTTGGCCATTGAAGATTATTTGACTATTTAGATTTGTATTTGTACTTTATTGTCACATTATGACACATTTTTCCTCATCATAGATAAGTGAGTAATATTATTATTTATTAATTAAATAAATTATAATATTATAACGGTTTAAGTATTTAATAATTGTAGGTAGTAATTAAAGAGGCCAGGCAACAATATATATACAAAAAATATAATATTATGTTTAAAAACATGCATAATGAAATTAGAAGCAATTATTATTATTATATGATCCACCGTAATGTTTATGCTTATGAGTTATGACTTATGGATTTATGATATAGGTAGGGGCACACTTCCGAATGATTATAAATTATAATACATAGGTACCAATGGAAAGCTAAAATAATATATTGCTCTCATTGTGCTCTTAGATGTTGATTTAACTTCCTGGCTGTAAAATATTATCGTGTTGTTTTCAAAATACGCACATGGCCAATTTGTAAATATGACGCGATAATATTTTCAAAACACCATAGTAAAGTTATCATACGGATTTTTAACACTTTTAATTTTAGCTATGTAATATATATATATTGACTTATTTAAAATGCGTTGTTTACTTTTCATCGACAAAATGTATGATATTATTTTTTCTAAGCGGTCGACTCTGATCTGTTTGCGTCAAAATATATGTACTAAAGTTGTGACATGTTCACGTCCAAACATCACGTACGGTTTTCTGTAAGGGGTATTATTGATTATTAAACCTTAAACGACGTCAATAGTATAATATAAACGAATTATTATTATATTATATCGACAAAATATGCATGTAAGTGTTTCTGTATAACTATTGACGGCATGACATACATTCGAGTGGGCGTCACGTCATATGTATTGGATGTCAAATTAAATATACCGACAAATTATTTGAAGTTGTCCAATCATGGTTATTCGATTATGGTGGTCGTAAAATGTCGCCGGAGGTGCAGCAGCATTTGTTCGCGCGTGTCTATCGAAAATTTCTCCACTTTCTTGGGTGATAAAGAATAACAATATCGAACGTAACTTTATAACATGCGTCGGTATATTATATTATATGATTGACCTTATTTAGGAATTCCAAAAAGAAAAAAAAAACTTAACGCGATCGAGAATGTCACATCAACCATGTAATATAATATATTATAATATACACGTGTCTCACATATTTTATTTTGTTCTGTCTCTCAGACCCAATCGTATACTTACCTAAAACGCGATTAACCCATTATGATAATAATTAATAGGTATAATATAATATTATGATACCTATTTTATGTGCTCGACAATTTTTAACATCAAAGTTTGTGTTCCGCAGGATATTACCGACGCGCTGAGAGGCACAGAAGACACGTCCGATTGGCTGATCGGTGGAAACGGCCGGTCGAATTCTCACGTGGTGCTGCACGACCGTCTGATAACCGACGCGGTGATGTTTAATGCCCCTATCAAGGCCGAACACTCGTATTGTACCACGCACGGGTCTAGCGAATCGCTGGACGCTATAGGTGAGTCACGTCGCCGCGCATCATTCGTCGCCGGATTTCGTAATTCGCCATATAAATATATAATATAATATATAAGCTCGGCGTAAATGGTGCATTCTTCGCCGCATTCCAACAATACTCTGTACCGTGGAACAATATAATAATAATAATAATAATATAATGTAATACACTCGTCGCGTATGGTGCGAGAAGAACCGTGAACCGCTTTTGGCGAAGAGGGGGCAACGGCCGTGAGTCATGGAAGACAAAACCCGTTACGTGTTCCACTAAAAGAAAATGGTCATTTGTTTAATACATATAAAAATTATATACCTATACATCGTGATGGGCCACTAGAAATATTCCTCAAGGAACGTTCCCGGAAACAAGGAATATTCCCCTATATCTGGTGAATATTCCTTAACAAAGAGTTAATTGATACGAATGGGTACTTACCTACTAGGAAAATGGTATTTTATTTCAAATCTCGATAACCTGTCATCGTCATTAGTCTTCCTATTCTCATATTATAATCTTTTTGTGCATAAGCTATTTGTCATTCGTTTAATTTGTATAACTATAAATTAAATATTTAAAAAATTTAAAATCAAATATAAATAACATGAACAATATACTTAGGTATATTATAGATAATTAGTAATTACAAATTATAAATTACCAGCCTTAGGAATATTTTAGTGAATTTTCTTATTACTATACTTATACATGGGCCATTCATACACATCGTATCATGTAATACGTAGTTATAAATTATAATATTAAAAAATTAATTATTAGATGCTTGAAGTATGACAGTATGTCAACCTTTCGTTTATTCCTGTAAAGCAAATATTAAATGCGGTGCGTAGGTATTATTATAATATGTCAATATATTATACATTCATTTGATAGTAACTTAATTAGGTAAAATACATGTGCGATGTCGCCGAAATGCATACAACCGAATTGTCGGGGTGGATGTATGTAATGTATAATAACTAATAACCCTTTCTAGTAACCTTTTGGCTTTTCAACCGATTTCTAAATTGACACAGAAAATAATAATATGCAATTATTTTATCGAATATTCATGGTGTTGACGTTTTTTTCATGGAAATGTCATAAGTTGTATGCAGACTGTCAGAAATATAAATATAAAATATCATACATGTGGTGCAGTTTAGTATAGATGTTTAACCGAATACCACAACAGCGGAAGCTGTTTTTTAAAAAAAAAAAAAAAAAGGCAACTGAGCCTGATTTTTTTTAGTTCTATGTAGGCACTTTACAGTACATACATAATACTTGTTATAAGCACATAGTATGAACGTATGATACATGCTAATATGCAATAAAATAATGTCATCAACAAATATTACTGTGACCATATTAAAAAGTTAAAATTATTATTGTTACCTAAATAATATTTTTTGACAATTATTCTCTCATATAAGTATAGATATACCCTTTTTAAGTTTAAATGTATTGGATTGAACCACAATGGACTATCACAATTTTTTTCAATTATAAAAAATACATTAAAAAAAAAAAGTACAATGTATAAGTATAACACTTCTTTTTTATTGTTAATTATGGTTATAAACATTTCTTAGATTTGGACGAAGATAGCAGTCAGGACGGAACGTGTAAGCTGACGTTTGATGAAGTTAGATGTGATCGTACCGGTAACATTGAAATGATTAGTATCAAAGAGGACACGACTTCAATAAAAGACGAACCGATGAGTGACCAGGAATATGTTGAGACTAATTCCTCTTGCCCTCCATCACCATGTTCTGCATCTGACGATACGCCCAGACATTACGGCAAGGTAATATTAATAGCTATAGCAGATTTATTGTAATAGGTTTAAATCAATTTTTTAATCGGACCTGTTATTAATGTATTCGGAAAAAAACCCATTTATTTTTATGGTTGTTATAACTTTTTCTTAGCCAAACAAAAATTTCAAAAAATAAAATTATTTATTTTTAAAGTTATAATTCGATAAAGTATAACTTAAATATTAACATTTTCAATTAGTTGAAAATATTTTTTTTTGCTATTTCATATTATAGGTATTACATTGGATACAGTGCATACTAAATGTTTATTATTGAAAAAACTATTCTATTAAATGTAATAATAAAATGTGATGTACATATTGAGTAGTTATAATAAATAAAAAGTGGCATATAAATACTAGGAACATACCTATTAACTATAGCCTATAACATCATTGGCCATGATTTCAACATAATAATCTTGCATAGGTATAAAAATAAATATAAGCGATAATATAATAAATAGCTAATAATATAATGTAAGAACAAATATTGATTGCTTGGAGGGTTTTGGAACTTAAAAATAACTTTAAAATAATGGTTAGGTACAGAAATATTTTTAAAAGTTTTTATTTAAATATCTTTAGAAGTTAGATTTCTCCCTTAATCAATTTATAACCTTTGTTAATTTAAATAACAAACAATACGTTCTGTATGCATAAATAATGATGATTATTTCGTTATCTTAAATATTAGTGTTAAATGTTAATTGATAATTTACAAATTTAATATGTTTGTATAACTGTAAATATGTTGGTCCTATATGCGTTTTTAAAAATAAAATGTGGAATACTTTTAAAGAGTAACTAAAAATATCGCGATACTATATATTGAATGTAATTAGGTATTACAAATGCCTTATAGTTCTAAGAAAAATCATTAAAAAGAGAGAATATGATGGATATATTTACGTTTTTTTTTATACACCTATTTATAAACCTATATTAGTTTTCATTTACATATTATAATGGCTCCCATTACTGTAGTTACAATAAATAATATACAATGATGACGTCATATTGTTTCCTGATGTTTCAGAGATCAGAATTTATTGAACCGTAGAAAAAATATAATGTCTTGCTTAACGCTTAATATCTTTCATATTAAGACCTATCAGTTGGGCGAGTTTACTTATATTATATGATACAATAAAAATCAATTTTTCAGCTATAATCGGCAAGACTAAACAATATTTATAACATATTGGACAAATATAATAGCAACTATAATAGGTATATAATAGTGTGTTACTAATGGAGTTTTCATTTTAAATTATTTAGTGTGCACAAATATTATTAAATGTTCAATACTTTTTGGCACTCGCTAATAGAAAAATGACACTACCGGGTAATGTAAAGGTGAATAATTATTAAAGATAAGTATAAATAAAAAAAAGTTCAAGAATACTATAGTGGCTAATTAACTAACATTAAACTTAGTATACAATATAAAATATTTTTAATTCATACCAGAGTAAATAATAATGAAATTTGCTATTGCTTAATAATGGAACGAACCTACTCCTTATAGCCTTAAGGTACTTACGACACTCACTAAAATAATGCAATAATTACAACTAAATAAAGTTTTTAAATTATAATTTAAATATTATTGTTGTGAAACATAAGGACGATTAAAGACGGAATCTAAATTATTAACTAAAGTAATTAGTGTTATTATATTTCTTGAAATTTAATAAATTATAATAATTCATTTGTATACTTCATAGTATGTTGATAAAATAAAAATTAAATAAAATCAAACTAATAATTTAATCACCAATTTATTAGTTTTTAATTTTAATTATTTATGACATTATAAATATATTTTTTTTTTTTAGAGATTTAGCCCTGCAACTATGACCATTAGTTGTTTATTTTGTTTGTAGGGGGGAGGAACGGTCGGAATGGTTAACTGAAACACGTTTGTATGTAGCTAAAAATACCGGGTGGTCACCCATCCGGTAGCTAGCACAACTGGCCGATATGTACACTCAGAGCATTTCCGCAGTTGAGTGTACTGACCGCGCTACACCAAGCCACATTATAATATATATATATTTCAATTTAATACACATAATATCATTTTTTACTTTCGCGGGTTCAATGTTTGTTAATTTAAGTAAATCACAAAATAAAAATATTTTGCTTGTGAAATATTTAGTATTTTAATAACATACTAATATCTTAACGCGTTAATAAACATTATTTTTCTACAAACTAAATTATAGACAGATATAAATTATTTTTCCTTAAGAAGAATATCCTTTTAAAATAACAAAGTTAATTATTTTCCATACTTACTTAGATTTAATAAAAATGCATTTCTAAATTTTAGATATAAAATTAACGGCTAGTTAGAGATTTCTTTGTAAAAGACTCAATATAGTAAAAATAAAGTAAAGTAAAGAAGTATACAAAAATTAAAAAGCTTAAAATATATCAAGATTGTATTTGTCATTGTAAATCTAATACTTACATTCATCGATACGTACATAATCTAAAATCATTCTGCATACACGTTTACACAATGCAAAATATATTACAATCTCCTTATTGAATGTGTACTATATAGGTATTGTTACATAATTCTTATACGAGTACTTATAATAATGGTAAAATATATTACTTTTGATATAAACATTACAATAAATGTTCTTCCTTTTACACGTTTAATCTGCACCACAGTCGTTTAATATTTTGTAGCGAATGGAGATGTTTGTAAAGAATCCACTATATACTTACCTTATATAATAAAATATATTTTAAAATATTACAGGTACAGAAAACCAGTTACAAAGAACCCACCACGGTCGTATTAACCTCCAGAGCTTTTCTCAACCAACCGCACAGATTAATCGTCCCAAACTTCGGTCTGAAAATGGATGGCACAGGTAATACCACAATGACATAAATTATATGTACAAAAAATATACCTACATTACAATAAAACATATCGAACTACACTCTACATTTGTATGGTGGCCCTGATATAATGGTAACGCGTTATAATACGCAGGAGATAAAACATATACTCCCGCGGGGGTGAGGACCATGTTCCCATAACCATCCTGTATACACTACACACACAAGGACAAGAGCGACATAATATTTTATATCGTATACGAACTGGTATACATATTACACATATTTACCTGGTACTCTCGTTTGTGGCCCCTCTGTAGGTTTTTCACTGCCACCCACGCCACCTTCGTCCATGTCCAGCGATAGCGAGGGCGGTAACGTATCACCGCACCACCGATCATCGCCCACACGGCGGTTGTTCCTGTCGACGATGTCGTCGTCGTCTTCGTCGTCCTCGTCGTTAGCCGCTGCCTCCTCCACCATCACCAGCAGTCGGCAGCCTATACAAACGCCTTTGATCAGCTGTCAGCCGAAAGGTTCTACCGGCGCACTGACGCTCACGGAAGAGGAGAAACGCACCCTGCTGGCTGAAGGCTACCCGATACCTACCAGGTTGCCATTGACCAAGGCCGAGGAGAAGTCGTTAAAAAAAATCCGAAGGAAAATTAAAAACAAGGTAACTCATAACTTCAAATGCTATACCACCGCACCAGAGTATTATAATATTTCTGCAGTGTCGCAGTTTTCGCGTCCGATTCGTTTCAGCAATCTATTTTTGACTATAATACTTTAATTTATTTGCTCAGATATCGGCGCAAGAGAGCCGACGCAAGAAGAAGGAATACATGGATACTTTGGAGAGGAAGGTGGATATTCTCGTTTCCGAAAATTGCGAGTACAAAAAGAAAATTGTCAATCTTGAAGAGAGTAATGGGTCCTTAGTCCAGCAACTGCAAAAGTTGCAGAAATTACTCGGGCTACAAGCAACCCACATCGTAAGTTTAAAACTTATTTTGTAGTCATATATTTATTGTTGTATCTATAAATTGACTGCCCGTTAAACGAAGAGTGTCCTTGGTACCATTTGCTGCTCGTGTGGTCACTGTCTACGTAATTTCGTCAGGCGTATTGTATAGGCAATATAGGTGCACGTATGCGTTGATTCATCTTTATTTGTTGACGACGAGTAAAATACTCCTAATGATCATATTTCAATTTTCAAATATAATTTCGTTACAAAACTAGCCTTAAAATATCGTTTTTAATGAATACTGTAAACATAATATCTTAACCGATATTGTATTGTATTCATTACGAACATTTTAATTTGGGCCTTGTTACTATGCCACAACAATCAATATTCATAACATAGTAGTATGATACGTACATATATGTGTATGTATAAACAATGCTACTACTTAGAATACTACTTAGAATACTATTAAAATATTAAAATAATTTATGCTATTTGTATTTCAGAGTCAGCAACTGAAGACCAAATAATTACAAACTTACTAGTGGGGTAAAAACTGTACATAACGACCAATGGTGAGTAATTGAATTATTCGATAGATAATAACTCATAATATATAATTATTATTATTATATTATTTAAATGGTAATCTGAACTAAAGTCAAAGTTATATTCCACTAACGCCATCTACTATTCTGGCAACGTTCTAAGCTATTGGTATATTTTTTTACCCAGAGAGGTCAATTTTCTAATATCCTATATGATCAGTTTTTGTATGCCTTGTACTGTGCTGTCGCACAATAATCACATCCATAATATTATATTGCGTCCTTGGGCGAGCATACGTTTCACTCCACTGACTATCATAATTTTTTAGCATACAGATGCAGCGTTAAAATAATAGCAATTACGAGTAAAAACTGTTATTTTATGTTAATTTATTTATTTTTTTACTTTCAGGTGCAAATACAATATGTTTAAGAGTTTTAGTTCAATGTCGACAGCTAGTCCATGATGTTACTAAAAGCGCTTCTGCGAGTATTCATATTTAACTATAACACTGCATGAATATGATGAGAGCATTGATTTAAATACGCAGACAAGATACTCGCAACGATACAAAATACAATTATTTATTTTTGACGTTCAGCCAATATTTTTAATACAGAATTTTTATTCACGGCTGATAGAATTTATGAAATGATATGCAATGCAAACCACATTTATGTCAATACATGATAAACATATTATTATATTCTGTAAGAAAAAAACGACTGATGAAATAAACACCAATATTATCGGATAAAAGTGATGTTTTTGATGCGCATAAGTGCATCATAATAAATCAAAAATAATTACCTTTTAATCTCATTATTACTCGTTGTAAGTGCCAAAATTATAATTATATACAATTGTGTGTACATATTTTTAAAAACCGCTTGTATCTGTGCCTGCCACATATATATGCTATAAATACGTTATATTTTGTCTATGTTATATATTTATAAATCGATAAACAAACAATAATGTTAAGGATCGTTTTCCTAGAGTATTAATAAAATAAATTTATTATACAATTTTTTTTGGTTGTACCTAAGTTTATTAATTAAATCAATTATATTATATCGAATTGTACATAATATATTTTATACATTTGATTCAATTGTGTTGTTAACTTAAAATATATATTTTCTAGTTAAATTAGTTAAATTTTAAATATTATTACATTACAAATAAATAATGAATTATTTTGTTTTAGAAAAATATTTTTGTATAAAAGACATATTATATATTAAATTATGTGCAATTTTTTAGCAGATTTCCATTAGCACGTAAAATTATTATTTTATGTTATAGTGTATAACACTTGTTTTTTATTATTATTATTATTATTATTATTATTATTATTATTATTATTATTGGGGTAGCACGTACGTTATATGTTTATGTATTCTCAGTTGTCCCAAATTACGTTTGGTCCTTTGTTTTACTTGTGAATATTGAAGGGAAATTATAATTGACCAAACATTGTGCTCATCAATAATTGTTTTTCAATATTGTTTTATTGGAGTTCACTCTATATTATGAACTTCGTTGTATAGTTACTACTTAATCCATGATTTTAACCCAAACAGTTGGATATTAAGATCGTATGAATAATAAAAGAAGGAAATATACTTTTGTTTTTCTTGAAAAAAGTCTTAAAAATGTTTTATTTCTTACCAAAAATGTCATTTTGGTATTTCACCAAGTTGATTCAGTGTGATATGTTGAATAACATACGATACCTATGAGTCGTCTATAAGAATGTCCTTTAAAGTTCATTATTATATAGTAGTCACTAGTCTGTGAGCAAGTCACGATCCTAAGATTATATTCCTTCAAAAATTAAAAAAAAAATCACAGGTGGATTTGTGAACCTAAAGTTATGTCTTTTGATATTCTAAATAGATTTTTAGGCTTTTAATAATCAACGGTATGAACCCTTCGTAAGAAGAAAATGCACACGGTTTCTCACTGCGTACAGTTCAAGTACTCCTCGTTAATTTTACAGTCAGCACTGTACCGGCACAAAATCCCACATCCGATACTGCTCGTTTACCATCCGTTCTAAAGTATGAATAGTTTATAATTTTATTCATATTTTAATACATGCAATTATTATCTTACATCAACTTGCGCTGGTTTTCGTGTTCATGTTTGGATGCCACTTAAATAAATGAATGCACTAGGTATTTACGGTCCTGATGCTATTGTGTTTAAAAATAATATTATGTAGTTTTTATGATATTATTACTATTATTTACTCCAAAAATATCAAAATTACAATAAAATTCCTGGTACCGTCATCGTCATTTGTGCTGTGGGTGTGTGTGACGATGCCGATGCCGTACAAAGGACGCTCCGGAAAATCTATACGACGTGACCGCTCCAAGGTCGACGCAGCTGCATTATGTATTTTTGAGTTTGCGTGCACATTGTCGTTGATAAAAATAATACGTCGGCAACGATATTATTACTTTACAGTAATATACTTACATTTTGTTTAAATTTTTCGTTGTAAATTACAAAAACGTGCAATTTAGGTTAAATTGTGCTATATTTTACTGTGTAGTAAAATCCTACGTGAATAAGCTTATACCTACTATAATATATATATTATTATCTATGTATGTGTGTACTGCAGTGTACTGTAAAGCGTTGGCGCCTGAATTCTGGCGACGACTGCCGAGTTGCAGTTGACCATGTCAGTTTCGTCTCTGCACACAGCATTACAAAAATTATCGATGTGTAGGTAAAGGGGTACCTCGTACCCACATATAATTGCAATCATACATACTGCAATATAAATACTGTAATATGTTCTAGTACTTACGAGAATCTTAAATATAATATATATTTTGTATTTATACGGTATATAGCGAGGCTGGGCAAGTTAATGAATTTTTTTTTAACTCAGTTAAGTTAATATGCACCAATATCAAAAGGTTAAAAGTTAAAAGTTAATACACACTCTTTGTTAACATTTTATTAGGTAAAAAAAAGTTAATTTTTTATACAACGCTAGCGTACTTAATTTTTTCCAACCCAAAACTAAATCATAGACCAAACGTTTGTACAGTATTTCTATATAAGTCAGATTGGAAAAATATAATTTTTTTAACTTTAACATGGTTATTCATGGTAAAAATTGTTTGATATGAAAATTTAACAGACTGAAATAGTAGAACATAATAAAATTAAAAACAAAATAAATTCGTTAATTTCATGTTGATTAAAAAAGAAATTCAGTAAGTTAATAGTTAATTTAATGATAATCCAAAAGTTATTAGTTAAGTAAAATAAAATAAAATTACCTATTTAACTCGTTAATGCCCAGCCTTGGTATGGTTTATGACTATTAATATTATTGACTATGTAACTTATGAGGTGTTACAGGGCTATTTAAAAAATAGCCATTACAAACGTTGCTATATTTGTCAAATAGCTCTGTTATAAGTTTTTGAGGGCTAAGCCCCCAGCCCCCAGCCACCAGCCCCCCTAGTTGTGCTTATACTTTAAGTATTTAATTATACTGCTCATTCTTTTATATAAAAACGGTATTTATAAATAATAAAATATTTGGCTGGAAATAAATACCTAACAACATCAACCATCAGTGTAGTGAAGGCACAAAAAATATTTATTTGAGGCACCAGACTACAATGATCAGTGATGTATCATATTATTTCATTTTTTCATATTTGTATCCGGTAATAGGTACTTATAATACTATTTATATATACTTATATATTAACATATACGTATAATATTAATATATATAGTTAAAAATATATATCCAAAAATACGAGTGGTTAGTAAATATGCAACTCGATAAGTTTGTGAATGTATGGCGTATGCGTATATTATGTATTTATATATATCGATGTCATATGACACAAGGATAACACAATATATGATATTTATTACTTGCGAGGGATTTCGTTCGGTGAGTTATTGTATGTTTTATTTCTGAGATAAATTGCAAACGGTCAAGGTTTACTCTAAAGTCTGTATCACCCGTATACGTGGCAGTGTTTTATTATATGTAATATAATTTTTGTCGTACACAATTTTACGTAGTGACGTAAATAAACCACCGTGAAACGGTAAACATTACGAAAACAACCAACGAAAAAGAAAAATCAACCGGGCATTTCACACAATATTTGTGAATAAAGAATACATGTTGGAAAATCCGAGACTCTTGATAGAAGTAAACTAATAACACTCTGATGAATTGTATGAATATTAAATAAGTTTTTTACAAATAATAATTTTTTTTGTATAAAAACCTGAGATACATGTTGAGAACGAGTTAACGTTACATGGGTCATGTGGCTATATGTAGGTACGGCAGAAGTAGTGACGTATTATAACTTACATATTATTATATTGGTTATAATAATAATATTATCGTATTGTACAGGATGTTTCAATTTTTACATGATATAGTCATTATGCAAACTTGATGTAATCCTTCTACTTTCGTCAATCGTCACGCAAAAATTGAACCACCTATATGGCTAGATACCCTGGATACACATTACACACACAACTTCACCCTACCTATTTTAACGATGAAACGGGCTGCACGTCACTAACGCGCCAACTCAGCTTAGTGTTGTACACCATGTCACAATTTATTATAAAATAAGAAATTCAACAAATCATGGTGGATATTTCATAATATGATTTTTTTTTCTCTATACACCCGTACTCTATTCAAACCTACGTTGTTTGGTTATGTTAATACTGCACGGTACTTGTATAGTTGTATACTTGTATAGTTGTATCTACTTCTATAATGCGGGACTAATTATCATTTATAATAACACCTGCTAAAAATTACTATTTATAAGTAAGACGGTGGTACTTTCGCTGTGCTCCCCCTCCCCACCAAACCACATTCGATTTTCAACTAAATCACATTTTCTGTCAACTCGTAAATAATAATTAAAAAAAATATGGGTTGAAACTGTGATTGTTATTCTTAATATATTTCAATTATTTACATTACTCATTATTCATTGTTATATGTAATAAAACATTTCCTTGGGGGACGGAGTGGCCGAGCGGACTAAGGCGTCGGTTGCGACCCACACCGACGCCGGTTCGATACCATGGCCATGGGCGGCGTTTTTCTTCGGGTAAGTCACGGTGTCCGGAGAACAAGGTCCGCCATCCCCCACCCGGACATGGCAGATACCAACGGGTGCCCAAATCAAAAACAAACGCACACATGTTCCTCCCCTTACCAACAAAAAACCTATACAAATAAAACAAAAATAGCTAATGGTCTAAGTTGCTGGGCTTAAGCTCATTAAAAATAAAAAAAAACATTTCCGCGTCTTCTTTGTTCCTAATTTCATTTCGACTGGGCGTCCTCGAAATGTTTACACTTATTATACTATACACATAACACATAATATAATATAGTTCTACATAAATCATAACATATATATATAATTACAGTTGCATAATATAGTTTTGATTGTTTAAGACATAATTTAAATTTTAAAATGTATTATCAAAATCTCCCAAGATTCAGTAGAAATATTACCTGTATTTAGTATCCACTATTACAGTATTATAACCTATATTTAGTTTTCAGCACATTCTACGGTTTAACATTTTTGAAAACATGATAATGTTGAGTATCAAAGTGAAAGTGGACCTATTTGAATTAGGTATTCAAAAATATTCATTTACTTGCATATTTCCTGATTGAATAAAATTTTCAGTTGCAGCAACAAGTAAAAATAAAACTAAAATAAAACTGATTCGATCATAAGGGGATAGCCTTTGGTGGTAGCCACTAATAGTTAGGTATAGAAAGTTTCCGGGCCTCGCAAAAAAAAAATGTTTCACGTGCAACTATAATAACTAGTTACTATATTATAATAAGTTAATAACTAATACATTATACAATATAAGTAACTAAAATATTATATTATATTAATATTAATAATATATTGTGTAGAATTTATTGCAATATAGCTTATAGTTTATACCTTATTGTTTGTATTATATAGTTTTGAATAGTTTTGATTTTCCCCTTCACTTTAAATACATTTAAACTGTAAAACATATTTATAATTATATTATCTTATCTAACTGTTAATATATATATTTAATAAAATTAAATATGCTATAAATATCCTTTTTAGGCGCATTTACACGTTTCCAACTTACAAATTTATAAAGTCCTTTTTAACACAACCTGCAGCTATATTATTATCTCAACATAGTCAAATATTACTATTTAAATCCTTTCATTTTTAAATAACGAGCCACAAGGTTAACTTTCTTATTTATTGATTAACGTAATGATTCTATATAGGTGTATAATTATATTTTTAAAAAGCAAAAATAAACTGAATAGCAGTAAGCTTTCTTTCTACAGCTTATAAATCGAGCTGTGCTGTTATACTATGTTTGTTTGTTCGAAATTTTATAATATTTTAATTTTCAAGTTGTAAAAATGTTTACAAATTATTGTACGACATTAAGCTTTTTTTAATCAAAAAAAAAAAAAAATTGAAAAAATTATAAACTGATAAATAAAACATTCGAGCATTTAAAATACATACAAACAGCACAAAACAAGCAAAATATTTTGAAAATTATTTTATATTTAGTAAATAATAGTATGAATATTTGATAAATCTCTGTACTGTTATTTATTTTTGAGGTAAAACAAAAAAACACTATCGAGTTTGTCAAAAACTGGGTTTGCATAAAAATTCTAGTTTTTCTCGGTTATAAGTACGGGTTATAAATACTTACTGGTTGTAAATACTTACTAGGAATTTTTCATTTTAGACCCCCAAAAGTGCTTAAGTCCAATTTACTATTCAAAAATAACTTAAAAGTTGAAAATTAAAACATTTTAACTTCCCTTCAAAACGACTTGACAACCAGAAAATAAAAATAAGCATACAGCATTGTAAAATCATCGTTCCGCTTTGAATCTAAAAGGACTTTTTTATTTTTAAGAAAAAGTGATAAGTTAATAAATACTTTAGGTACACTAATTTTGTTTTTTATAAATTATAAATTATACTTAATATATTAACCAAAAAAAATACAAATATATACCAAAACAATTCTAATTGTTAAGCAGCTAACGTTTTAACGTTCTATTTTAGTGATTGATGTATCTACATAGTATAATGTTTACCTAACATTAAAATATATATAATTTTCAAACAAACTTGAATTATAGAAAATTATATTATTTGTTTTTTATCATAATATTATAAGATTTCGTAAAATATTCATCTAGTTGTATAAAAATAAAAATAATAAATAATTTAGTAATATAGTTCACTTTTTAACTTGGTATTTCGGTAATCGAGTTAAATTAATAATACAAATAATGCAATCAATAAACTTAGTTATATCTATAATATGTAAAAGTACCTATATAACACGTATAAACTATTATAAAAAATATTACACACGTTGTAATAGGGCGATTACGATAGGCAATTATTAATGCTTTAATGTAACTATTGTACCTATTTAACATCAGGATTAAAAAAAAAATTATCATTCAACTCGTATCATACAACACAATCTAGGATTTATTATTATATTTGTTCTGAATAATGTATATAAAAAAGGAATAAATAAATTGTGATGATATTTGTTGAATATTTTACAATAATTTATTTTTACCCGTATTTATGTTTAAGTCTCAGTCCGGAATTCACAGAATACAAATGAATATGTTGAAGGTTTCTTCCATATGAATATAAATATGGATATAATTAGGTGAATTATTAAACATACAAAGTTTTCGATTTCGTTATAAATTGAAAATTATTTAATAAAACTAATTAAGTGGTATTAAATACATTTTTATCTAAACAATTACTTATACTATCCTAGGAGGATCTTAAAATATATGGATTATTAAAGTTACAAAAAATAATTAATCTACGGGCTTGTAGATTTTTCGACTGTTTAATTAATTATTGAATAATTGAAAAACAGATTTAAAATAATATATACAATTTCGAATATTGAAATTGAATAATTGAATATCTAAAAATTTGTTTTTGATATTAATTATTTTTGTTTTTAATATTACTTGTATTGTTTGTATTTAATGTTTTATATTAGTATACAGGCAATAAGCATTAGCATTTTATTTTTTGTATAATATAGTAAGCTTCCGAATGCTGTATTTATATATATATATATTATACCAAAATGAAATAACCACTAGGTTAGAATTTCTTTCTATTTATGTATGAATTTGGTTTCATGTAAAATGTTGGTTTTTAATAAAAAAAAATATCTAGTAGTATAGATACAAAATAAAGATTCTGGTATTTTGAAATAAGCTACTGTGTAGTCGCGTCCATATTGGTGTTGCCTCATTCGTGTAAACCACACCTAACTTGAAATTGCCTATAGGTAATAAGAAATACTAATTTAATATAATATTGAATCATTTATACAATTTTTAATAAATTATGAAATATAATATATTAATATAACTTAATGACCTGATTCTGTCAATGGTTGCACCAATAATTTATAGCGGCGATGATATTTATGTTAGTAGATAATGTCAAAGAAATTATTAGTGTACCTATACCATTGTCAATGTATTGACTAGTCGTATACAGTGAATTTTTCAAAAGGGGAAGTGGTTTTTTAACGGCAGATTTAGATATTTATATATAATATAATAATAATAATAAATTTATTCCTATAACAAATAAATAATTAAGATGAATTTATGAATTCAGTGTAATAGAAAATTTAAAATTTCACCTCCATATACATTATACATTTACCACTGATAATCAATCCTATTACGAAGAAATTGTTAAAATTATTATTATATTAAAGTTCTATATATCGGTCTATGTAGCTTTATAACCAGTTAAATTGTTTTATTTTCCATTGCATAATAAATGTATTTCTATATAATATTAAACATGTTATAATATGCACGATAGGCAATAGCTGATAATTGTTTATGAGATCTGGTAGTCAGACTGGTACAACTCAAACCAACAGACTATCAACATACATTTTTAAAAACATGCAACATACATACTATGCGAGTTGTATTCGATAATGTGTTACGAATATACACAAAGATACCAAGTCATTAAATGCATACAAGGCAACTGATAAACATCGTCCATTGAATTATATTCTTTAAATTAAAAAAAAAAACCGATTATTACCTCTCTATCGGTGCATTACAAATTACAATAATAATTATAAAATTATAACAAAGTATATAGTGATATAAAATTATTTATTTTACTCATCAGTCATCAGTTATTTATTTTTTAATTGATCGAATCTACCACACAGTAAATAATATAATTACTCACACAGTCACATTGCGCCAAGTTTAGAGCATAAGTGTATAACGTATGCATTAAAATGTTGATTAGAAAAATACGTCATTACATACTTATAAAGTCATATTTTTTCCACTGAGACATGGTATGATAGTCTACAAAGAAAAATACATAAGGAAGGTCTTTCGTGTGAAAATACAACAAAATGTTCAAAGAAGTTCTCTAAACCATATAGAATATCATCTCTGTTATTTGTATCACTGTGACACTGTCTCTCTCTCTCTCTATCTATCTCTCTCTCTCTCTCTCTCTCTCTCTCTCTCTCTCTCTCTCTCTCTCACTCACTCTATCTATAACACTACCCTTTACCTCAGTTTTCGCAGGGACTTTATAAGAACACACCACGGCTTACAAATCAGCTGTTTAGACGATCTTGTTTTTCCTTTGTCGACGCGACGCAGCGTGCAGTCTAATGCGATTCGCAGTCTATACACTCAGTACCTATGTATCTAGTATCTACCAAGCTTTCCAGAAAGTGTCCTAATAAAAAATAATAACAATAATATTGTGCCTAATAGATACTGTTACTTGGCGTCTTATTCACACCCTAACAAAGTTTGTGTAAATTTGTTATCTAATCGGTTATTTCATATTTTTTTTCAAGGTGAATTCGGAAACCCAAGGTAAGCACTAAGCTCTCATTATAATAATAAAATAGACACTATTTTTTTTCATATATATATATTTGGTAAAAGGCGTCAACTGCAAAGTTTTTAACTTTTAGCCACCACTAACTTATATACCGTTATATAGGTACCTACACTTTATTATAATAACTAAATAACAAAATGGATATAGGTAGATAATGTACCAATGTACCATGCCTATAATATACTGTCTATAAAACATTAATACATGTGGTCATGTGGACAAGTATTTTGTAGGTGCACAAAACTTCAAAAGGATACAACTACAAATATAATATTTTATTATATATTATTATATATATACCTATACGTTACGTTTTTCTTTAAATCGTTAAAAACATCTGTACCTACCCGTGCATTTTAAAAATCTAATACATTTGGTTGTATTTGTAACGTGTTATTGAATGGAGCAAAATACTTTTGTCTGTTACAATCTTAGACGTCACTAAACTATAACATTAATTGAACATCGTAATTCCCAATAATAAACTAGGTATTTAAAATTGTATATATTATTTAGAAAATAATAGATGCATTTAATAAATAATAATTATAAATTTTATTTTACTAACATCATAAGATTGCTTATATGAATTAAATCATACAAACGTTTAAAATATATATGAAACTAGCTGAACCCGTGCACTTCGTTGCCCATTAAGTGTACCAACTATATGTGACTCAAACTTAGTTCAATTCGTTATTTAATATTCGGTGTATGGTTTCAAAATTAATCTTAACTTTTCCGTTGCCCGGAATAAAAATTCTGATTCGCAGCAGTACATTATCAGGTAGGCAATCTACCTGCGGTAGATCGCGGACCCCTTGCTGTATGTACGTTAGTGTATGATTTAACTCTAAAGTATCACAGTTATACCAAGTATGTCGTATTCTACCTATGGTGGATTGATATAATCAATTAATACAAAATCCTAACCTAACCTAACCGTACTAAAATCAGATGAATAAACGCAAACGCATACAAAAAAATTCATTCAAATCGGTCTAACCATTATTGCAATTATTGCGCTTAGCAACACATTCTGCGATTCATTTTTATATTATATGAAATCAACAAACATGCCCGATTAACCAATAGCAACCAATATAATATAATGCACTGTTGGGCCACTGTTGTATTTCTGGCATACAGATTTGAGATTTCCTACCTTTCCGGTGGATTTTCCTAAAATTTTATTTCCTAAAAACTTTCTCCTGGTAGTTATGAACATCTTAAAAAAAATTTGAGCAAAATCGAACAAGCCGTTCTCGATTGATGAATTGTTATACATTTTGTCTCCATTTTTATATATATAGATAATATACACATCTTTGTTTTTGGTTTGTATAATAGATAATTTAGATACAATTTAACTAATACATTTATATACAAATACAATTCTTGTTGGTGTTTTTTAAAATATAAACAATAATTTTCTTAGAAACCAATATGATGTAAGAATAACAATTATTTATTTTAATGACACGGATGTAAACAATAATTATCATAAAATACAACAAGCATTTGAATAAGCATCATAAATAATCGAAAGTGTATACATTACAAATTTATATATTGATACTGAAGAGTAATAAGTGAAAGCTATTAGCCGATGATAAACAGGGATCAACGGAAATGACTTTTCTTGGGTACTTTTATCAAAATGTGCAAATGGGATTAAGACATGTTTAGTAATGCCCCATGTGTTTTATATTACTTTTATCAAGTGGAAAAAGAAGAAAATATAGGTAGTTAATCTGTCAAATAGCAATCTAAGAATTAATTTAAAGAGAAAACGCAAATATCCGTCTCGATTTTTGGAGGCACAGAAAAGGAGAAAGCCATTTATTTAGCACAATAATAGCTTAATACTTAATTTTAGATTCGTGTAAATTTGTAATGAAAATTAAATTATAAGTAGGAAATTATGTTGGTTTATTTTTAAGTATAAGTATAAACAGACTATAGTTAGTAAGTAAAAGCACTGAACGTTAATTTTAGTTATGTTTTTTGAACTTAAGTTAAATATAAATGAAGTGAGTGTAAAAATGATAAAATATTATTGATACAGTGAAACTGTGACTGAATAAACTACTAACCACTCACCATTTCACTATTACGCCAATATATAGTAGAAATAAAAAGTATAAACTTCGCATGTCAGATAAGCAGCTTAGTGGGCCTATATTTTTTAAATCAAAAATGTACTGCCGTTAAGCTTCTATAATATTTATGATAATTATTTCAAACAGTTTCTGAGTAAAGCTGTTCTTACATTTACCTAATATATAACATATATAATATAAAATAATATATCATTAAATAAAATATCGTATAGATAATCTATGTATATATTTTTGATGTATAAGTACAAGGTGATGTATTTAAGTATCTACACTCATAATTCCAAAAATTTGTAACTTTTTTGAAAATATTAGATATTTATACATAATTTTATGTTATTGCAAGACAAAATTTTAATAAAAAATGTCATCATCATTTTTAAAATTTTACTTTTTTGAAAGAAAACATACATTTTTAGTTTCATGTTCCGAAGCAAAATAATTTTCTGAGTACCTCTTCGATAGGTATTTAAAAACTGAATTTAATCTAGTATAGTGGACCAACATTTTGCGAAGTATCCTTGCGTCATCGTCACTGTCTCAGTGTCTCAGTCAGATACTCAGGTTTCCTTCAATAAAATATGCTGTGCAATTCCTAACTCCACACGAATAGTTAACCTAAGATAATCTAATATTGGCAATTTACACTTTACTCTATCCTTTCCTTAACTATAAAACGGAGACCCGTGTGGCGCTCTTATTCCGACTAGGTATAATATTTTGAACTAGCGCAAGGAAACGGCCAATGAAAAAATTCGATGGGTGGTCTCCCGGATCTCTACTTTATAAATTATACACAATAGAAAATATCATCGGAAAAAAAAAAGGTATATTTACCGAGAATTTTGTATTTTTTTTATATTTATAAATAGAAAAATAGGAAACCGGGGAAAAATGGTATATTTACAAAGAAATTAAAAAAAAAATTAAAAACTAATATTATTTTATTTTGTTTATTTATTAATTATCTATTAATGTATTATATTAAGAGTCATAGATTTTCGTTATTTACCTTTCATATTATCACGTCCGCCTTATCATATTTAATGAAAATTTTCCGATTTTTTCAAAATTCGAGTTTTACTGCCTTTACGGAATTTGTACGACTCTGTTTGGATTTTATTCGGGTTCCCGACTACATTTATAGGCCGCACGCGGCCGTATTTCGTTCCCGACGGGCCAGCCGCGCGGCCGAGTTTATCAATAGTTTTGTCGAAATGTCGAGTTTTACCCCTTTTTAAAACGTCTGATCTCCCCGTTGGACAGTTATTCGCGTTTCCCGCTAAATGTATAGGCAGCCCGCGGCCGTTCTTCGTTAGCGACGAGTCCAGACTCCCGAGGTGTATTGACATATCGCGGAGAGTATAGAGCGAAGTGTTTTGAATTTTTTTCACGTAATTTATTACATCATTTTGCTTTTTTGGTAACAGTAATGAACACTGTCCGTAACCCGGCCGTCGCGCATTGTCCGCTATCCGACCAAGTCGGATAGCCTACCCCTATTGCTACGGCGAACGTCATTCGAGGTGACTGACCTGCTAGACAACCAAAATAATACGTTGGCTAAATGATTTGCATCGATGCTCGAAATTTTTTAAATTTTTTTTCACATAATGTTGCGTTTCGGCGGCAGTAAAGAACGTTGTCGGCGAACGTTATATTGCTTACCCGGGCTACCACGTCAAATCGCGATGGTCCTTACCTTATCATCAGACCTCCTTATCACACACCGACCGGCTTCAGACCGACGACCAGACCAAAAGACCACTCCAGTTTCCGACCGTTCCTGCTAGACACCAAAAAGAAGACGGCGGCTATATGATTTGCATAGACGTCTGAAATGTTTGTACATTTTTTTCACGTAATTTTTTTTTTTTAATTTGCGTTATCGGTGACAGTAATGGACGTTGTCCACAATTCGACGAAGTCGGATAGCCTACCTGGACAACTGAGATGACTGACCTGGTAGACACCAAAAATATAGTAGCGGCTATATGATTTTTTACGGGATTTCGAATTTTCGGCGGCGTTTTCGAAAATACTCTGTCAGAGACTTTGTCCACTACGCCGCGACCCGGGCCGCTCGCAATGTTTTGAATTTTTTTTACACATAACTTATGATTTAATTTTTACTTTTCGGTGACAGTAAAGAACGCTGTCCGCGATTCGGCGCAGTCGGGTCGCATACCTACCTGATGACGTGACCGGCCTTCGTCATACATTGTCCGCTATCCGACGAAGCCGGATTGCCTACTCGGATAACTGAGGTGACTGACCTACTAGACACCCAAAATATAGGGTGACTATATGACACATGGATGCCCATGGACGCCCGAAATGTTTTGAATTTTTTTCACGTCATTTACCACTTAATTTTGCGTTTTCGGCATATGTGCGAATTGAGGGGGGCTTGGGGGGCTAAGCCCTCCCAAACTCAGCCATGGCCCCCACAAAAAACATAGGACATACAATTTTAAAATGCTATATTGCAATGGTCTTCTTGCTTTTAATGTATTCAGCCCCCCCCCCCCCCCCAAGTAAAAAGTTGAAATTGCGCCTATGGTTTCCGGTGGCAGTACTGAACGCTGTCCGCGATTCTACGCAGTACAGTGTCCGCTATCAGACGAAGTCGGGTAGCCTACTTGGATAACCAAGGTGACTGGCCTGCTAGACCACGAAAAAATTGCGGTGGCTAAATGATTAGTTTCGACGGCAGTAAAAAACTTTGACAGCCATCCGGTTAACTAATCCACCGGTTAGCTAATCCACTATTCTTATCACTAATCTACCATCCTTATCACAAATCCACTATCCTTATCACTTATCCACTGTTCTTATCAAAAATTCTTACCACTAATTCAACATTGAAAGCCTCATCACCAAATCTCCGTATTACCCATACACCGTCTACCTCGAGACGACGACCGGACCACAAGACCACTGCTGCTTCCGAAATCGACAACACTCCTCGCCAACTTGGGGGTCTGGGGGTCTCCCCCAGCCACGCTCGGAGAGCTAGTTATAGTATAAAATATAAATGTATATTTATTGACTATAGTAAACCGAACTCCATTCGTAATCGTTTTTCGGATACGATAAACTATTACTTATTTATATTCTGATTAAAAGTCCAATATCTGACGTACTAATATAGGTAGGTAAGCTATACTAGAGGGAGATCGACGCACTGAAGTAGAGGGATCGTTGAAACACTTTTTTATATCCACATACCTGCAGCATGTTTATAACTATTTTAATAGTTTATTATAATTAATATAATATAATAAATTATTATTTAACTATTTTAATTTTTAACAATACCAACTTATTTTCTAGTAACTGTAGGATCAGTCGTAATAAATTGTACAAATAATTGTCTATCACTACTATAGGAACCTATGAATAGTATGGGTGAATATGTGACATGATAATATGTATCCTGCCTTACGCCGACTTGGCTTCACAAAATATTCAATAAACGGGTATGAGGCGTTTCGTCGGACCAGAAAATATGACGTGTTCTTAAATAAATACACAATACTTGTTTCGCTGGAAATGACGTGAATTTCAACGTGAAAACGGTGTTATCGTGAATACGAGTATAAAGCGGTGTGAAAAACTCGGTGACAAAGGCCGATGACGGACGCGTTTTCCTAAAATTGAATGACCAACGACGGCATGATGGAAAATATCATGACTGTCAACTCGCCAATATACTAGATACCACGTTTTCGAATTTATACCACAGTCCATAATATGGGTTAAAGCCGGATTCACAGTTACGTCGTGTGTCGTGTATTGGCGATTGAAAGCTTATCATTATCAGGCCGGCGGGGGGTAGATCTGTAACGGGGAACATGTAAAATAACATATAAATGATACGCACAGCGTCCCCGTTACATCTTATCTATTTCAATCGCCAATCTCGTGTCATTCGAGGGCTTGGCAACTAAATGGTTACAACTGGTAACCATATATTGGTTTAAAAGTTGAGCTGTAGTCAATTCTTGGTATACTCGGTTGCAACTTTGTTATCATATGATACCAAATAAGTAAAGTCCAATCAAAATGCGATTTTATCGACATAACACACCAAACGCCCATAGGCGCAACTAGGGTTAAAATTCTGGGGGGGCTACCGCCCTCCTAACAAAACTATGAACTTAAAATATCCCATAGGGTGCCATCCCCCTCCCCTAGTCCCTACATACAATCAAAACAAATTTTAGATTCTGAACCATGAGAAGAACATAATATTGGCTTTACAATAATTTGTTTTTTTTGTGTATGTGACACTATCGTGAGAAATGTAAGCCTATCATAAAAATGGTATACTCTACTCAACATTTTATAGAAACCACTATAGTAATAATTAGTATCTTACTAGTTTCTTAAAAATGTAATATTAATTATTATTATAACTAAATTTGTTTACCTCTAATATGAGAATATGAAAAAAGAAATAAGTCAACTTTATAGTAGGTAACATTTTAATATATTAACGGTATTTTTCTATTGTTAGCACTTGAAAAATCGTTTAAAATGTCTTCACTGTTAATATTGTTTGATATGTCTCTCCCAATATGAATGATAGATAAATTTGAAAACCGTTCTTG
>NC_042494.1:64410027-64420182 GCF_005508785.2 Acyrthosiphon pisum
TCAGAAAAACGACGAATAAGATTTTCAATTACAGAATCAAGCTCAGCATAATATTGATTCACCAAAATGCTTCATTTGTTACTTGAGCAGAAACTTCTTGTTGGGCACTAGTTGTAGAAGTTACATAAAAATTTGACAAACGTGTACTTTCAACTCTGCTTCTTTTCGACCCAAGACCAAAAAATTAGAATGAATATAAATTACTAATCATAACATTGATATTTTTACAATTAGAAAGTAATATAATTTGAAAAAATACAATTTAGTAATTACCAATTGTAGGTTTCTCAATCGAAACTTGATGCTTTTTGGCAAATTCATTTATTTGATTCCAAATAACCAAAAATGTATCATCATTTTGATAATCTTTTAGACTTTGGATTACAGAATGAATTATTTGAGCTGCTTGTCCTAGAGAGGCGGTTTATTCTTGTAATCTATTACTCAGAAAGTTTACAGCAAGTAAAATGCATACAAAATAAATAGAGGTTAAATATACACAATTTTTAAAATTATTTAATAATGAATAACTTAGGTACCTGTAATATTGGTCGGTATGGCCCGGTGTGAATATCACCTAAATCATTAGGGCTATTCGGCTGTACTTTCTGTACTATTACGGGCTCTTCAGCTTCTTCAACTGTCAGTAAATTGTCTACTATGGAAGTGTCTTTGACCACTACGGGCACTACGCATTCATCATTTTTTTTTTTATTAATATTGAAAATATTAAAAACTTTATTGTTTATCTTAATATCGTATAGCAATAAATTCACAAAACAAATAAGAAATAAGTAATAACAATAACTGAAAAGTACAGAGGCGTAACGTTTTATAATTGTAAATATTCTTCAATATTCCAACCTCAATTACAAGACAGATGACAGTACGACAAAGCTTATCAATACAATCACTAAAAATTACAAAATAATATAAAACCCACAGTCCCAGTCTAAAAATAGATATTTTTCAGTCAATATATTTTATCAAACAAAATCGTTATCTCTTATCTATTTTACTTGAAAACTTTTCGAGATTTAAAATATTCATTTCTTTTTTTCCAAGTGACAAAATAAAATTTTACGTATAATATTTAAAATTAATGACGGATATTTTTTTTTTGGGGGGGGGGGGGGGCTAAACCATAGCTAGGGGGGCTAAGCCTCCCCCCTAGTTGCGCCACTGCACACGACGTAGCTATGAATGCGCCTTAACCCCGATATTTTCCGTAAGTCAGATAGGAAAACTACAGCAGTGGTCACCGGCCGTTTTCTCCACGTCATCGTCCGATTCTCAACGGTTCTCGGTGCTCGATCAAAAGATTTCACGTCACCGATCAGAATTAATAAATTCAATATTGTACGTCAAATAGGTATGTACCTATATCTTTGAGCCTCGCCATTTCCGGTACGGCGAAACGTGTCGCCCGTTTCCAGAGGATTACGATAGCTGAACGAGACGCGTCAAGGTAAGACACGAAAGTATACGGAACAATCATCGATATGACGATATATTATTATGTTATGTTATTCACAGGTTTCTCGTTGGTAGTGTATGACACACCTCCACGATCATTATTTAAAATTTATTACAGTTGAACATAATGTATTGTTATATATACATAGGTTTATAAAATGGAAATAAAACCTTGATGTATAATATATAGTCACAAAATCGCTAAGTCCTTAAATGCCATAAAAAATTGGTCTCTAGGCTCTAATATCTATATGTGATTAAAAATCCAAAATCTGAATTTTAATTAATGCATAATTTAGCCACGTAAAAACGGGTTCTTCGTGCTTCAAAACCACTTATAAGATGAAATACGGACACATATGTAAAGACATATTTAGGTGGGTAAACGTTGCCCCAAGTATATGTAATTTTTTCATATGGGCAATGGGCATAACTATTGACTGAATTGTCTTCTTATTTTATTAATTATTCGTAACAAATATTATTATCTTGTTGGAAAACAATTTTATTTAACTCGTTTTATGCACTAACGATTCATGTGATTATGAAAGAAAAAACTGTGTTCTGAGACTTGAGTGCTGTCAGCATGTACCTACATGATAGTAGAATGTGTTTAGTTTTCATTGTTGAATTTATTTTCTTATTAATTATAATATAATTTATGTAATGTGTATACAATTAAGTTGTTTGTTATCGTCAAAATTTTTTATTCATAATATTGGAGATGAGTAACAAAAAAATTTAGTACTGGGCCGTCAAAATTCTAAATGGATTTCCATCTCTTACTACCGAAGTGGGTGAAGAGAGAGACGAATATTGAACACCCAGCTTCAACATCTTGTATAGTAGGTACCTAATTTTAATTCAAATAATATCCATATTTCTATAATAGACTTATCGTTTTGAGGAATAATTTATTTGCAGAAGTCAGAGATATTAAAGGTTATATTTAATATTATACCTTTATAATATGATAATATAATATATAATATAATATATTGCACAACTATATTGTTTCTATCATCCCCTAATAAAAAAAAAATTGGTGAGAAAATATATATAAGTATTAATTATATGCTTTATTAAGAGCAAATCTATGATTGGTTAAGCTTAAAATAGATTTGGAGTTCACCCATTCATGTTGCATTTTTTAACTTCCGAGGTTAACCAATAAATATGTATTTATACGTAGATACATAAGCAACCGAACTCTAATTTTAAAATTTCTGTCACTAGAAGAGAATGGTATAATGCTAAAGATTTTTTTATCGAAACATTATTTACGATACATAATAATCATTTATTATTACAATATTTTGTTTATAACCCAATTTTGCATACAATTTCGAAAATATATTGTTTTTATTCTTACAATTTTGAATTTTAAATCTCAAAAACCTGAATTTTGAATGTGAAAGTTGGACAATGCGTAATGTATTATTATATTTAATAAAAGTATAAAAATAAAGAATTGATAAGTTTTATAATTCATTTTTAATTCTATATTATTATTATATATCATTGTAACAATGGAAAATTAATTAATTTCTTGAATAACATGACAATGTTACAATTATTTGTAAATTGTATTCCATAATAAACGATGTAATTACGATTCTAATATTTACTGACAAATGGATAATACCTAATTTATTGATACAAAACGTTGTCAGTATTAAAGTACAAATCTATCTTTATATTCTAATTATATTATATTAAATCTTTGCAAAATCTGATTTATGTATTATATATAATTTTATATATTTATTTGGAATAAATATTTTGAATGACATGCCGTTGTTCGACGTTTACTGGAAGTTTAGATTATTATTATATCAATTTGTTAATGAGTAATGGCTATAATGAATGGCCAAGATAATACAATTTCATATAAGAATATATTATGGTTATACGAAGTTTAAAATAATTAATTAAATATTAACCAAAATATCATATCATCTATAATATTTCATTTGAACTTTTAATAGGTATACCTCTACATAATAATATTTTCGTAATTCATTCTAAATCATACACGGCGGATGGTAATCAGTTATGTCATAAAGATCATAACGATACGGATAGATCGATATTAATATATTATAGGTATATACATCGGTACATTGGTAGGTACATGTTACAATAGCTTTGCGTCGGTTTTGATACTTCGATGTCAGAATTACACCAACGTCAAGTCGTTACAATGGTATAATAAGAATAAATAATAATATAATATAGGTATATAGGTAATAAGCAAAGTGATGTTTGGCGGTCAAGATACCAGACTACCAGAGGTTGCAATTTAAAATATGTGGCGGCGTGTGTTTTATTGCTCACCACGCAATCGCGGCGAACGCGACGGGTGAGCGTGCGGTATTTTAACGCTGCTCTGGCTGGCGGCATTGGTTTGTTATTGTTATTCTAAACGCTACAGCTACTACAACTTACAGTACAGGACCGCCACTGCTGTCGCCGCCGCTGCCAGAATAACGGGGTCCCCGTATTAACGTCACGCCGCCCGCGTCAGTGCAGTGGGGCCCGATAACAGAACGTCAGTAGTGTGCGAGACACGCGCCGTGGTCCACCGTTTCGCCCGCACATTAGGCGAAGACGTTTCGATCTCGATTTAGTCGTGTAGTCGTACAACAGCAGCTATAGTGTAGTCGCAGCAGCCGCGCGAAATTTTCACAGTAGCGATTGCGTAGTTATTTTTCAATTAGACGCGAAAAATCGTTATCGCCCGCCGACATTCGTCCCGGGTAGCCGCCTCCACAGCAGCCGCGGAATGCCCGACGGTCGTCTTTCAGTAACGGAAAGTCGTCGGTTCGCGGTGAATACACACACAGAGCCTGAGCAGACTAGTTCGATCGATCGGTTTCACAACGACGATAGTATTACCGTCGCGTCCACGGCGATGTAGTACAGTACCCGGTGGTCGGTCAGATTTTCGCTTTACCACTCCATTCACATTGAAAGTGTTACCCCGTTTTCGAGCAAATAAAATTAATACGGTCGGTTGAAAAATATCGATTATTGTTTTCCCGCTTTTAAAAAATAAAACAACTGCGCGTAAGTTCGACCCGGTCCGTCAGTCATCAACGTATTTTGGTATTAAATTGTAGGCGATCGAATTGAAATCGTCGTCCACGACGGCGGACACCACCATCCGCCTTGCCATGCATGCGATGCTGGCAGCGTGGACGTTACTCGGCGTGGCCGCGTCGTCGGACCCTTGGCCGGCCGCTGCGTCTACCGTCGACGAGACAGCCGACTCGTACACAACCGCGTACCTGAACGTGACCAGCTACGACTTGGCCACGGGCGTCGTGGTTCAGACGGAAAAATCAGAAATCGGAAAGTTCGGCGAGTATCACGTGGGGGCCGCGTCCGGGATGCTGTTGCACGTGATCGGCACAGACGGGGACCGCAACGGGTGTGCGCCCCCCGTCCACGGCGTCCAGGAACCGCCGGACGCCGGGCCCTGGATAGCGCTGGTGCGCAGGGGCAAGTGCAGTTTCCAGACCAAAGTGGACAACGCGCGACGGGCTGGTGCCTCAGCCGTGATCGTCTACAATGACCGTGAAGCCACCGACCTCGACAAAATGAAACTGATGCCTTCCGATCCCAGTGAGTACGACTTGTACGACCTATACTTACTTACGATTCTTTGTCACTTAATTTATAACTAATAAATTATAAGAATTATTTTAATTTGTCTCATCCCTTCCGTTTGCATAGTAACAATATAACGGACGCCGTTTTTTTTTTTTTTTATAAATTGTGCTTCGCTAAACACGATGACTCGTCGCTGCACTTGTTTGAGGGGACACACGTGATTAGAGTTGTTCGGTTTTCCCGGGAGACCGTAATGTAATGTACCTAATGTTTTTTACTGGCGTTTTCGAAAATTCACTGCGAATACGCATCGGGTTAACTGTTAACTATTAACATCACACTTACACGTAATAATATTTTATTATAATTATTGTAAATTTTAATAATTGTTGATACGTTTTTAAACGTTTAATAAATTGCAATTCCGAATTACTGGAATAAAAAAAAAAAATTACTATATCAGCGGGGCAACAGTAAATGATGATGATTGACAGTAGCAAACATTTCATGTTACACCAACAGTTTGCAGACTAATTTTTTGAATTAACAGCTGGAGTAAGACAATTTAAAATATCAGGCACAGGCAAGGTTGCCCGGAAAAAATTTAATATAGTACCTCTATAATTTAAATATCCCCTCTGTATAATTCTCGTATTTTTCATGAAAAATAGGTACCCGTACCGTATACCACATGCTAAAAAATAAATACCCACGCACTAAATAATGTATAATAATATAAGAAACCTATACACTGTCCTCTTACAAACACGCGAGTTAACGAATCTTTTACAACGGTGACGAGTACATCCGTCAGCCGTGTCGCCTGCGTATGCGATTTGCACTCGAGAATCATAGTTGAGCATATTGTCCGTTTTTAATAATAATATAAAAAACCATTCAGATGCGACGCACTCACTCGAAAACACTTAGGCGTAACCTGTATAATCTATAAATATTATATACTTATTGTAGCATACATAATTATGTATTATTCGTTATTTACTTGTAAATATTATACTATTATAGTGTATTGTAGACTAGACATAGGTACGCTACCAGATTATTATAATTATCAACAGTTTGCCACAATATTACTATAATATTATTAATGCTATATTATTAAATTTGTTCTCAGTTAGTAACCTTATCGTCATTTATTCGTGATATTTTGTTTTTTTACTCTTTCAGGCAATGAGCCAATAATAATAATATAATTATTAATGTATACAACGTAATATTTGTATGATTTGATGTCCTATTAAACTATTAAAGTATCGTTTATCTATTTTCAAATGAATATTTTATAACGTATATTTACTTGTTAAAATGTATTATTCGACGTTATGTATATTTTTTGGCCTATATTGATCATTAGAATAAAGATAAATTTTGCTGTCCTTATCGATATATAGTTACAATCAGTTAAAAAAAAAATAACAAATTACATTAAAAGTATTAGAAAACAAAATAAATGATGATCAATCAAACATAATATTAGTGAGACTTGTATATTATACGTCCTACATTGCTACTATATAGGTAATTACTTATAATAATATTTTATTACCTAGCTGAGCCTTTTTAATGTTGAAGCTTTTAATTATTTAAAAATCATTTATTAAAGAAGACATTGAAATCAAACAATTTGTACTGTTTATGTGTTTGGAATATATTTGTTTTGTCCATACTAAAGTATATAACTTTAAATAATATATCAGAATCACTATCATGGGACATTTAAACATATTTTATTTAAAGAAGGAATTTTTCTATTGATTACTTAATAAAGTATTTTTGGGGATCATTCTTAGTCCATTAGTCCAATACAAATACATAATATGATAACTTAATAATATAATATAATATAATATAATAGGTAAATTATATTAGATTCTGAGCGGAGTGAGGGATCTAGTGGTTTTACAATGGTGTTCATTTTTTTAAAATTATTATTCTGGATAAAAAATGTCTACCGGAAGCAATGCTTCGATTTCAACATAGGTATCGTATTTTATCTTTTAGAAAATTGGATCAAGATGGTACTTTAGAGAGGTCATTTTTCGATTTTCTCTATAGTTATTTAATGCCACGGGACAAACCACCTACAAATCACGAAAAACCGCTAAAAATGGGATTTTAATTTCTAACGCTTTATTTATAACCATAGAAACGATTAAAAATAAAAATAAGTATTTAGTTATTTTGTTGTAATTTATAATATTAATTCGGAAATAGTATAAACCTTGAATAAAGTAAAAAAAAAGTTTTTTTGGTTAACTAGAAATAATTATTTCCATTAAACCATTGTTATTTGAACCATAGGTAGGAGCAAGTATATTTTGTACTTTAAGAAAGTAGTTTTTGGATATTTCTAGTACGTAGTACTTTTCCAAAAAATAAATTCATAAAAAACCTGAACATTGTATAACACATATAACTTTTACAATATGAATTATCTATAATATCAAACATGTACTATGAAATATTCACACATAAACACATTATCATTATAATGTATAAGAGTATAAGTTACTCCTCACACACTGCAGCGGTGGTAATAAAATTCTATTGTCTTGGCGGTACCGCCTCCGTAGGTAGCGGTAAATTTTGTTCGGCTGAATTTTAACATATTAGGTGTGTTCAGACCTAAAACGTGAACATGAACGAACGGAATTTTAGTACATCGAAATATATCGAACACAAATAATATACCATTGGGAGAATTCACGTTCCAAGGGGTTTTTAGCCGTTGGCGGTAAAATCGAATAAAATGCTATTCAGTATGAACGACATTCGGGAATTTAATCCGTCACAACAATTCGCTTGCGTTTGCGTTCCGAGCGAAGGCTAGCAAACGTTGGACAATGAATAGTCTGCACTGTTCAATCTCTACCGAATTCGTGTACGGTTTAGACTATTCATTTTCCAGTGTTGCTGAATGCTGCAAGGGCGCCCGCAGAAACTGAGGAAAGGGGTTCAAAGTCAAAAGTCAAGAACATAATAGGGCACAAACATTTTTTTTTTACAAAACATGATAAAAAATTATATCAACTAAAATAACGAGAGAGGGTCAGAGGGACCATGCACAGCCCTCTCCCGGGCCCTCCTTGGTCACCCTTGACCTATGTCGTACACATTTTATTTGATCTTATACCAACACGGCGCCAACCACTCTGAACGCATATGAATGTACCAAATCTGAATTTGTTCGAGTTTGTGGCCAAATTTATTGGACTTTTACGCTACCACTAGCGCTATAGCTAGTGTGCGTGCGTGCTCAATCATAACAATATAAATATGTGATAAATATTTTTATAAGTTTAAAAATCAATAGTTAGAAAATGTTTTAGGTTTTATCATGACAAATATTGTCAATTGATAAATAAGCTATAATAACTATCGGCTATCATATTAGTATATTAGCTCGTATATTTGCGGTGAAAATGTTTGGTTTGGTTTTCAAAATAGTTCTGAATAATCACCTGATATCTACTAGGAACCATCTGATAATTGAATATTGCAAATAACAGAATATTTTCGCTATATGGCCTCAGTGGCGTAGCCATAATTTTCTTTCGGGGGATCAACTTTTACACTTTTACAGATTAAATACATACTAGCACAGATATATAGCTGAAAAAGTGCTAATACTTATAGTACATTTTTAAATATTTTAAATATAATTTAAGACTTTTTGAGCAACTATCATAGACCATTAAAATAATTTTTTAATTTTCTTAAAATTTCGGGGGGGGGGCTTCAGCCCCCTCAACCCCTCTCCTGGCTACGCCACTGTACGGCATGTACACGTCCTGCTTGCCATCGTAAATCTAGTGTGTATACTCAACAAAAAAAACTATAAAAATGATTGTACGCCGTATACCCCCATGGCCTTACTTCCCAATACACCACTATATATAATAATGTACACATAATTAAACTTAATAAGATGCTACTATTATCGTATACGCTACAATTATATATTTAGAACTTTATACAAGCTATCATAATAACTTACGTTTTATGCATTTCACATATTTTACATTGTATAATTATAATTTACAGATATATTATAGCTATCATTATATATTTAGTTTATAGTTTTGTTCGTATATACGGTAAACATACAATATAATATATTATACGTCATACACAATATTAAACAGGCATTGAAAATCCATTTATACCGACTATACATAGATAATAATTGTGTTTCTTTGTTATCTCTGTTTGAATATTATTATTTAATATTGATAAGCTATACACTAAGCAAAGTTACCTATGTCATATAGGTAGTAGATATATCATATATTTATATGTTCCTGTATACTACCTACTTTGTAAAATAATAATTGTGAAGTACTTTGCAATCTTTATATCTATACTTCTTCAATATACATATAAACAAAAACCTAACCAATTAATTATTTTTATTTATTCTTTTACAGTGTGATCATGATTTCAGGTAACACTAAATATTTCGCAGAGATGAAATGTTTAAATTTTATACTTTAGGCGCGTGAATGCGTAAGATAACATGTATTTGTTCAAATGGTAAAACCTCTTTTAGCACAGAATTTGGATTGATTGAATTTTTGATTCTAAGTGGAACGATGAATGTATTGATTTTACAATGATGTGTGTTTTTTTTTTTTTTTTTTTTCATTTTTTTTTGTGTCTGTCATCACCTTTTAGGACAGTAAAAGTGCTTAGATTTTCTTCAACGGTATCTTTTCTGATAGGAAAGTGAATCTAGTTGGTACTTTGAGGGGTCAAAAGTAAAATTTTTTCAATAGTTTTTAAAAGCGCCTTGAAAAACAAAAGAAAAATTAAGGAAAAACGGGAATTTTTACGCAAAATCTGTTTTCGATAAAATTGATTTTGGTTTTTGGTGTAACTTTAAAACGAATGACTATAGATCCATGAAATTTTCACTGGTTGTTTATATTTTCTATACATGATAAAATTTTCAAAATATTTTGATTTGTTTTGAGCAGTTTACGGACAATTTCAGATTCCAATTTAATTAGTTTTTATTTCTATGAATGTCAATAAAACTTTATT
>NC_042494.1:64421709-64422896 GCF_005508785.2 Acyrthosiphon pisum
GGTTTCAAGCTTAGGGATAAACATAATTTTATACATTGATATTGTAATAGGTACATTAAAAGTTATAATACAATTTTCAAAATGGGTAGATAATTTATGTCAGTAACACAAATTAGTTTATTTTACACAATTATCGAACCACTCTCGTGCTTATAATACTAATCGGATATCAAACACAATGTTTTATGAAACTTTTGGCTGCTCCCCATTGCCAAGGTTTCATCCGTAGTGCCAAGCAATCTATTTTCGTAGTTTATCATTTTGTATCAAACGAAATAAAGCGGACGGAAAAATAATTTGAATTGTGTTAACAAAATAAAAGCCGCAAAAACGAGGTCGGTCGCTAAAATTTTACACATCTCTGCATGAAGTCTAAGGCCATAACCTTAAAATAATAATAAAAATATGTTAGCGAAAAATGTTCATGTTTTTATTTTCATTCTTATCTAATATCTATTTTCCAAGAATATTAACGAACCTTCATATGTGTGTTTACTTATTAATTTCATTATAATATTATTAATAATTTAATGTTCTTCTACACCTCTAGAGTCTACAACAATTTGTTCAATCGTGATAAATCTCGTCTTGTATACAATTATTGTTGAAAACAAAACATAATTTGTTACTATGCTTCTCAGTTCTTATGAACGGATTACATTTAAACCTAGGTTAGATAATTAAAAGAAAAGGTGCGTCTTATTTTATACACTTATTTTAGTGTAAATGGAACAAATAAACTTCCGAACAAATTATTTAACTGAAAATTAAACGTATAATATCTATTGTTTAAGGCTCATAATTTGCTTTTCATACAATGTTGACAATTTTAACACACTATACTTTCTCAACCAGCTGTTTCAACGGTTTGTAATCTTGTTGATAATTTCAAAATATTATAAATGATATCCAGGAACATATTATAGTTATAAACTTATAAATTAGTAATAATTATAATATAATACAATAAAAACCAACGTATAAAGTTGGCCTCAATCGGACTCAATGAATTACATCAGACTGCCTTTAGTAGGTACGCAGAATATACATTTCAATCATATAATATTATAAATATTATTTATAATATTCATATCACATTAGGTACTACGCTTAAATATTGGATAATTATTTATTAAACTATTGAGTTCTACATAGGTATATTCGAGTATTTTGTTTATAATTAGATA
>NC_042494.1:64422946-64423760 GCF_005508785.2 Acyrthosiphon pisum
TAGTTTTTAAAAGCGCCTTGAAAAACAAAAGACAAAATATAAGGAAAAACGGGAATTTTTACGCAAAATCTGTTTTCGATAAAATTGATTTTGGTTTTTGGTGTAACTTTAAAACGAATGACTATAGATCCATGAAATTTTCACTGGTTGTTTATATTTTCTATACATGATAAAATTTTCAAAATATTTTGATTTGTTTTGAGCAGTTTACGGACAATTTCAGATTCCAATTTAATTAGTTTTTATTTCTATGAATGTCAATAAAACTTTATTTGTTGAGTAAAAATATTTGAAAATTTAATACAAGGCTCCTAGTATATTGTTTCAAAGACAGATGAAAAATATTAAAAATCCTTAGTCACAGTTTTTTTTATTAGCATTTAAAGTTCAAAAATTGACAAAATATGGAAAAATCACGAAAATTACCTAATTATTTTGAGTTTATAATTCGTAAAAATTTTTCTTTTTAGAACTATGATTTTAAAATGTAATACAAGATTCCTTATAGGATAATCTACCTTTATTAAAAAAAAAAATGTCTATAAGAAACTCAAATTAAATTTTTATGAGCGTTTGAAATTCATATTTTTACAACATTTGATATTCACTCGATTTCTAACGTAACGATTTTCTTATTTTGTTGTAATTAAAATACGAATGACTGTAGAAACTTGAAAATTTCAATGAATGTTTATATTAGCATTTTATATATACGATAAAATTTTGGAAATAATTTGACTATTTTTGAGCTATTTACGGACATTGTAAGTTTCAAATTTTTTAAGTTTTTTTTTCTATAATATCAATAAGTTAA